>NW_027010985.1:223752-281252 GCF_036934945.1 Oncorhynchus masou masou | reverse complement strand
CATCCCCAGTAGCCAGAAGAGGTTGTCCAGACTTTTAACCAGAGAGAGTAAGATCATCCCCAGTAGCCAGAAGAGGTTGTCCAGACTGTTAACCAGGGAGTTAGATCCTCCCCAGTCAGTCCTGGGACATATGAGCATGACTGGGTCCCAAACGGGCCCCTATTCTTGTTCTGAGAAATGAAGGCTATTCCACGTGAGAAATTGCCAAGAAACTGAAGGTCTGGTACAACGCTGTGTACAACTCCCTTCACAGAACAGGAACCATTATCCCTGTGGAACGCTTTGGACACCTCGTAGAGTCCGTGGCCTGATGAATTGAGGCTGTTCTGAGGGCAAAAGGTGGGGGGCGGGGGTGTAACTCAATATTAGGAAGGTGTTCCTAGTATACTCAGGGTAGACTACAGTATAATGTGTGGTATACTCAGGGTAGACTACAGTATACTGTGTGGTATACTCAGGGTAGACTACAGTATAGTGTGTGGTATACTCAGGGTAGACTACAGTATAATGTGTGGTATACTCAGGGTAGACTACAGTATAATGTGTGGTATACTCAGGGTAGACTACAGTATAATGTGTGGTATACTCAGGGTAGACTACAGTATACTGTGTGGTATACTCAGGGTAGACTACAGTATAATGTGTGGTATACTCAGGGTAGACTACAGTATACTGTGTGGTATACTCAGGGTAGATTACAGTATAATGTGTGCTATACTCAGGGTAGACTACAGTATAATGTGTGGTATACTCAGGGTAGACTACAGTATAATGTGTGGTATACTCAGGGTATAAACAGTATAATGTGTGGTATACTCAGGGTAGACTACAGTATACTGTGTGGTATACTCAGGGTAGACTACAGTATAATGTGTGGTATACTCAGGGTAGACTACAGTATAATGTGTGGTATACTCAGGGTAGACTACAGTATAATGTGTGGTATACTCAGGGTAAACTACAGTATAATGTGGTATACTCAGGGTAAACTACAGTATAATGTGTGGTATACTCAGGGTAGACTACAGTATAATGTGTGGTATACTCAGGGTAGACTACAGTATAATGTGGTATACTCAGGGTATACTACAGTATAATGTGTGGTATACTCAGGGTAGACTACAGTATAATGTGTGGTATACTCAGGGTAGACTACAGTATAATGTGTGGTATACTCAGGGTAGACTACAGTATAATGTGTGGTATACTCAGGGTAGACTACAGTATAATGTGTGGTATACTCAGGGTAGACTACAGTATAATGTGTGGTATACTCAGGGTAGACTACAGTATAATGTGTGGTATACTAAGGGTAGAATACAGTATAATGGGTGGTATACTCAGGGTAGACTACAGTATAATTTGTGGTATACTCAGGGTAGACTACAGTATAATGTGTGGTATACTCAGGGTAGACTACAGTATAATGTGTGGTATACTCAGGGTAGACTACAGTATAATGTGTGGTATACTCAGGGTAGACTACAGTATAATGTGTGGTATACTCAGGGTAAACTACAGTATAATGTGTGGTATACTCAGGGTAGACTACAGTATAATGTGTGGTATACTCAGGGTAGACTACAGTATAATGTGTGGTATACTCAGGGTAAACTACAGTGAGTAGTGTAGTTTACACTAGACTGGCTCACTTCAACATAGACTACAGTGTGTAATAATGTTTGGTACTCAGTGTATATGTGGTCACATACCAATGTAAGCAAGGTTTAAAGGATTATGTTTTGATCAAATATTATATCTGTTTGGGCTTCTTATCGTCTTATTTCTAATTACGTTCAGGCCCCCTGACCGTCAGCCCCCTGACCGTCAGCCTCCTGACCGCCAGCCCCCTGACCGCCAGCCCCCTGACCGCCAGCCTCCTGACCGCCAGCCCCCTGACCGCCAGCCCCCTGACCGCCAGCCTCCTGACCGCCAGCCCCCTGACAGCCAGCCCCCTGACCGCCAGCCTCCTGAACGCCAGCCCCCTGACCGCCAGCCCCTGACCGCCAGCCTCCTGACCGCCAGCCCCCTGACAGCCAGCCCCTGACCGCCAGCCCCCTGACCGCCAGCCCCCTGACCACCAGCCCCCTGACCACCAGCCCCCTGACCACCAGCTCAAGACAAAATCGTCCCGCTGCTGAATCTAGTTGATGATCACTACCCTACAGTGCTTTACTTTAGACCAGAGTCCTCTGGGTCCATCTAGTGGAGACATCTTGCCACTGCACCCTGTTAGGAGGGAGTCCTCTGGGTCCATCTAGTGGAGACATCCTGTCACTGCACCCTGTTAGGAGGGAGTCCTCTGGGTCCATCTAGTGGAGACATCCTGTCACTGCACCCTGTTAGGAGGGAGTCCTCTGGGACCATCTAGTGGAGACATCCTGTCACTGCACCCTGTTAGGACCTCTCTAACATTAGGACCTGTCCATCAGCTGATTGTTCTCTGTGTTTGTCGTGCTCCAGGTGTATAAAGTATGTGGTCGTCCCAGTAGACAGCCTGCCCAGTCAGTCAGTGGCCAGCAGGACGGAGAGTCCATCCCTCTCAAAGCCTTCATCAGAGAAACAGGAAACAGCCTGGCTACCAGGAGGAAGTGAGTACACTGTCTCAGTTCACCACTGCAAACCACTCACTTTAAAGTCCCCATTTTCTACTCAGCACTTCTTGAGCACTTTTAGATGGCACTCAAAAAAAGGTTGATCTCTCAGGGCATATTTAGTTGTTAATTAAGGTTTGCTGAGATGATGATTTTAGTGTTATGAGGCTCTTGAGAGGACTGAGGGTGTTGAAGTATACCAGTGTTGTTCCCCCCGTGTCTGTCTCAACAGAGAGTTCCTGAGCAGTCTGCGTTTGTACCGTACCTTCTACGGTGGCCTGGCGGACCAGCTGTGTGTGAACCAGCTGGCCTCCACCGATGGCCTGGCCTGCTGGAACGGAGCTGACGTTGTCAAGAGGTACCTGACCCCCCCACACTGCCCCCCCTGTCCTCTCCTCCTTCCCCCTGGGGGACCTGTCCTCCTCCTCCTCCATCCCCCTGGGGGACCTGTCCTCTCCTCCGTCCCCCTGGGGGACCTGTCCTCTCCTCCATCCCCCTGGGGGACCTGTCCTCCTCCTCCTCCGTCCCCCTGGGGGACCTGTCCTCCTCCTCCTCCGTTCCCCTGGGGGACCTGTCCTCCTCCTCCTCCATCCCCCTGGGGGACCTGTCCTCCTCCTCCTCCATCCCCCTGGGGGACCTGTCCTCCTCCTCCTCCTCCGTTCCCCTGGGGGACCTGTCCTCCTCCTCCGTCCCCCTGGGGGACCTGTCCTCTCCTCCTCCATCCCCCTGGGGGACCTGTCCTCCTCCTCCATCCCCCTGGGGGACCTGTCCTCTCCTCCATCCCCCTGGGGGACCTGTCCTCCTCCTCCTCCTTCCCCCTGGGGGACCTGTCCTCTCCTCCTCCATCCCCCTGGGGGACCTGTCCTCCTCCTCCTCCATCCCCCTGGGGGACCTGTCCTCTCCTCCTCCGTCCCCCTGGGGGACCTGTCCTCTCCTCCGTTCCCCTGGGGGACCTGTCCTCTCCTCCGTTCCCCTGGGGGACCTGTCCTCCTCCTCCTCCATCCCCCTGGGGGACCTGTCCTCCTCCTCCTCCTTCCCCCTGGGGGACCTGTCCTCTCCTCCGTTCCCCTGGGGGACCTGTCCTCTCCTCCTCCGTCCCCCTGGGGGACCTGTCCTCTCCTCCATCCCCCTGGGGGACCTGTCCTCCTCCTCCATCCCCCTGGGGGACCTGTCCTCCTCCTCCATCCCCCTGGGGGACCTGTCCTCCTCCTCCATCCCCCTGGGGGACCTGTCCTCCTCCTCCATCCCCCTGGGGGACCTGTCCTCTCCTCCATCCCCCTGGGGGACCTGTCCTCCTCCTCCTTCCCCCTGGGGGACCTGTCCTCTCCTCCATCCCCCTGGGGGACCTGTCCTCTCCTCCGTTCCCCTGGGGGACCTGTCCTCTCCTCCGTTCCCCTGGGGGACCTGTCCTCCTCCTCCATCCCCCTGGGGGACCTGTCCTCCTCCTCCTCCGTTCCCCTGGGGGACCTGTCCTCCTCCTCCATCCCCCTGGGGGACCTGTCCTCCTACTCCTCTGCTCCCCTGGGGGACCTGTCCTCTCCTCCGTTCCCCTGGGGGACCTGTCCTCTCCTCCTTCCCCCTGGGGGACCTGTCCTCCTCCTCCTCCATCCCCCTGGGGGACCTGTCCTCTCCTCCGTTCCCCTGGGGGACCTGTCCTCTCCTCCGTTCCCCTGGGGGACCTGTCCTCTCCTCCTCCATCCCCCTGGGGGACCTGTCCTCCTCCTCCTCTGCTCCCCTGGGGGACCTGTCCTCTCCTCCTCTGCTCCCCTGGGGGACCTGTCCTCTCCTCCGTCCCCCTGGGGGACCTGTCCTCCTCCTCCATCCCCCTGGGGACCTGTCCTCTCCTCCATCCCCCTGGGGGACCTGTCCTCCTCCTCTGCTCCCCTGGGGGACCTGTCCTCTCCTCCGTCCCCCTGGGGGACCTGTCCTCCTCCTCTGCTCCCCTGGGGGACCTGTCCTCTCCTCCATCCCCCTGGGGGACCTGTCCTCCTCCTCCATCCCCCTGGGGACCTGTCCTCTCCTCCATCCCCCTGGGGGACCTGTCCTCCTCCTCTGCTCCCCTGGGGGACCTGTCCTCTCCTCCATCCCCCTGGGGGACCTGTCCTCCTCCTCCCTCCCCCTGGGGACCTGTCCTCTCCTCCATCCCCCTGGGGGACCTGTCCTCTCCTCCGTTCCCCTGGGGGACCTGTCCTCTCCTCCATCCCCCTGGGGGACCTGTCCTCCTCCTCCATCCCCCTGGGGGACCTGTCCTCCTCCTCCATCCCCCTGGGGACCTGTCCTCCTCCTCCATCCCCCTGGGGGACCTGTCCTCTCCTCTGCTCCCCCTGGGGGACCTGTCCTCTCCTCCATCCCCCTGGGGACCTGTCCTCCTCCTCCATCCCCCTGGGGGACCTGTCCTCTCCTCTGCTCCCCCTGGGGGACCTGTCCTCTCCTCCATCCCCCGGGGGACCTGTCCTCCTCCTCCATCCCCCTGGGGGACCTGTCCTCTCCTCCATCCCCCTGGGGGACCTGTCCTCTCCTCCATCCCCCTGGGGACCTGTCCTCTCCTCCATCCCCCTGGGGGACCTGTCCTCTCCTGCATCCCCCTGGGGGACCTGTCCTCTCCTCCATCCCCCTGGGGACCTGTCCTCTCCTCCATCCCCCTGGGGGACCTGTCCTCTCCTCTGCTCCCCTGGGGGACCTGTCCTCTCCTCTGCTCCCCTGGGGGACCTGTCCTCCTCCTCCATCCCCCTGGGGGACCTGTCCTCTCCTCCATCCCCCTGGGGGACCTGTCCTCTCCTCCGTTCCCCTGGGGGACCTGTCCTCCTCCTCCATCCCCCTGGGGGACCTGTCCTCCTCCTCCTCCATCCCCCTGGGGGACCTGTCCTCCTCCTCTGCTCCCCTGGGGGACCTGTCCTCTCCTCCATCCCCCTGGGGGACCTGTCCTCTCCTCCTCCTTCCCCCTGGGGGACCTGTCCTCTCCTCCTCTGCTCCCCTGGGGGACCTGTCCTCCTCCTCTGCTCCCCTGGGGGACCTGTCCTCCTCCTCTGCTCCCCTGGGGGACCTGTCCTCCTCCTCCTCCTCTGCTCCCCTGGGGGACCTGTCCTCTCCTCCATCCCCCTGGGGGACCTGTCCTCTCCTCTGCTCCCCTGGGGGACCTGTCCTCCTCCTCCTCCGTCCCCTGGGGGACCTGTCCTCTCCTCCGTCCCCCTGGGGGACCTGTCCTCTCCTCCGTCCCCCTGGGGGACCTGTCCTCCTCCTCCTCCGTCCCCTGGGGGACCTGTCCTCTCCTCCATCCCCCTGGGGGACCTGTCCTCTCCTCCGCTCCCCTGGGGGACCTGTCCTGTCCTCCGCTCCCCTGGGGGACCTGTCCTGTCCTCCGCTCCCCTGGGGGACCTGTCCTCCTCCTCCTCTGCTCCCCTGGGGGACCTGTCCTCTCCTCTGCTCCCCTGGGGGACCTGTCCTCTCCTCCATCCCCCTGGGGGACCTGTCCTCCTCCTCCTCCGTCCCCTGGGGGACCTGTCCTCCTCCTCCGTCCCCCTGGGGGACCTGTCCTCTCCTCCATCCCCCTGGGGGACCTGTCCTCCTCCTCCTCCGTCCCCTGGGGGACCTGTCCTCCTCCTCCGTCCCCCTGGGGGACGTGTCCTCTCCTCCATCCCCCTGGGGGACCTGTCCTCTCCTCCATCCCCCTGGGGGACCTGTCCTCCTCCTCCTCCGTTTCCCTGGGGGACCTGTCCTCTCCTCCATCCCCCTGGGGGACCTGTCCTCTCCTCCGTCCCCCTGGGGGACCTGTCCTCTCCTCCATCCCCCTGGGGGACCTGTCCTCCTCCTCCTCCGTTTCCCTGGGGGACCTGTCCTCTCCTCCGTCCCCTGGGGGACCTGTCCTCCTCCTCCTCCGTTCCCCTGGGGGACCTGTCCTCCTCCTCTGCTCCCCTGGGGGACCTGTCCTCTCCTCCATCCCCCTGGGGGACCTGTCCTCTCCTCCATCCCCCTGGGGGACCTGTCCTCTCCTCCATCCCCCTGGGGGACCTGTCCTCCTCCTCCTCCGTTTCCCTGGGGGACCTGTCCTCTCCTCCGTCCCCCTGGGGGACCTGTCCTCCTCCTCCTCCGTTCCCCTGGGGGACCTGTCCTCCTCCTCTGCTCCCCTGGGGGACCTGTCCTCTCCTCCATCCCCCTGGGGGACCTGTCCTCTCCTCCATCCCCCTGGGGGACCTGTCCTCCCTCCTCCTCCGTTTCCCTGGGGGACCTGTCCTCTCCTCCGTCCCCCTGGGGGACCTGTCCTCCTCCTCCTCCGTTCCCCTGGGGGACCTGTCCTCCTCCTCTGCTCCCCTGGGGGACCTGTCCTCTTCCTCCTCCGTTTCCCTGGGGGACCTGTCCTCCTCCTCCTACGTTCCCCTGGGGGACCTGTCCTCTATGAGCCCGTCACTGTTCCCATCAAGCATCTCTTTCTGTTTGTCTGTCTCTGACAACACAGTCCCCTCACGGTTCATGTGTCTGTGTCAGTCTTATCTCTGAGAATAAAGCTAGGACCCCGGGAGACATGCTCACCCTCGTTTCCACGGTGACGGGCCGTGTAATGTGTCGTCCTGTCTTTTATCTTGATGGTGGCCCGCTTTTACTTTTCACTTCCTGCCTCTTCGACCAATAACGGACGATCTCGTCGGAGGCAGCAGTGATGATATCAACAGAAAGACATTGGCTGTGTCCCTAATGGCAGTCTTATGGTCCAGGGCCCCTAGGGAATAGGGTGCCATTAGGGCTTCAGACACGATTCAAATCCCCAGCAGAGTCAAGAGTGTTTGGTTCAAATCCCCAGCAGAGTCAAGAGTGTTTGGTTCAAATCCCCAGCAGAGTCAACAGTGTTTGGTTCAAATCCCCAGCAGAGTCAACAGTGTTTGGTTCAAATCCCCAGCAGAGTCAACAGTGTTTGGTTTCAAATCCCCAGCAGAGTCAACAGTGTTTGGTTCAAATCCCCAGCAGAGTCAACAGTGTTTGGTTCAAATCCCCAGCAGAGTCAACAGTGTTTGGTTCAAATCCCCAGCAGAGTCAACAGTGTTTGGTTTCAAATCCACAGCAGAGTCAACAGTGTTTGGTTCAAATCCCCAGCAGAGTCAACAGTGTTTGGTTCAAATCCCCAGCAGAGTCAACAGTGTTTGGTTCAAATCCCCAGCAGAGTCAACAGTGTTTGGTTCAAATCCCCAGCAGAGTCAACAGTGTTTGGTTCACATCCCCAGCAGAGTCAACAGTGTTTGGTTCAAATCCCCAGCAGAGTCAACAGTGTTTGGTTTCAAATCCCCAGCAGAGTCAACAGTGTTTGGTTCAAATCCCCAGCAGAGTCAACAGTGTTTGGTTTCAAATCCCCAGCAGAGTCAACAGTGTTTGGTTTCAAATCCCCAGCAGAGTCGACAGTGTTTGGTTCAAATCCCCAGCAGAGTCAACAGTGTTTGGTTCAAATCCCCAGCAGAGTCAACAGTGTTTGGTTCAAATCCCCAGCAGAGTCAACAGTGTTTGGTTCAAATCCCCAGCAGAGTCAACAGTGTTTGGTTCAAATCCCCAGCAGAGTCAACAGTGTTTGGTTCAAATCCCCAGCAGAGTCAACAGTGTTTGTTTCAAATCCCCAGCAGAGTCAACAGTGTTTGGTTTCAAATCCCCAGCAGAGTCAACAGTGTTATGTGTGAATGTCACTCTGCAATGTTTACTTCATTACTGTCTCTCCAGGAGTGTGATTGCTGAGGATAATGTATAAAAGAAAAATGTGCAATCTGTCTGTCTGGAGCTGTAGTAGCAGGCTGTGTGTGTGTGTGTGTGTGTGTGTGTGTGTGTGTGTGTGTGTGTGAAGTTGGGTTGTTATAATTGTATACAACAGTGTCTCTCGTATGTAAAGTAATAGGTGTCTTGACCTCGCTGTTTCAATTGAATAATCACCAATCTGCTGCCAAACTCGATGCATCTAATATCAATGTGTTTGTTCCATCACCAGGCGCGTAGCCAGGCGGCGTATCCAGGCGGCGTAGCCAGGCGGCGTATCCAGGCGGCGTAGCAGCCAGGCGGCGTAGCAGCCAGGCGCGTAGCCAGGCGGCGTAGCCAGGCTGCGTAGCCAGGCGTGTAGCCAGGCGGCGTAGCCTGTTATACTGGCCTTATGTTCGAATACGTCTCCAAGATTAAACCTCAAATAAACCCCCCTCTGTCAACCCAGGAAACTCATTACAAACTACCCTTTTCCCTATATGGTGAACTACTACAGAGGGCTCTGATCTGTCGTAGTGCACTTCATAGGGAATAGGGCTCTGGTCTGTAGTAGTGCACTTCATAGGGAATTGCCATTAGACTGGTAGTGTCTGGACTAACCCTAACCCAGCCATTAGACTGGTAGTGTCTGGACTAACCCTAACCCAGCCATTAGATTGGTAGTGTCTGGACTAACCCAGCCATTAGACTCGTAGTGTCTGGACTAACCCTAACCCAGCCATTAGACTGGTAGTGTCTGGACTAACCCTAACCCAGCCATTAGACTGGTAGTGTCTGGACTAACCCTAACCCAGCCATTAGACTGGTAGTGTCTGGACTAACCCAGCCATTAGACTGGTAGTGTCTGGACTAACCCAGCCATTAGACTGGTAGTGTCTGGACTAACCCTAACCCAGCCATTAGACTGGTAGTGTCTGGACTAACCCTAACCCAGCCATTAGACTGGTAGTGTCTGGACTAACCCAGCCATTAGACTGGTAGTGTCTGGACTAACCCAGCCATTAGACTGGTAGTGTCTGGACTAACCCAGCCATTAGACTGGTAATGTCTGGACTAACCCAGCCATTAGACTGGTAGTGTCTGGACTAACCCTAACCCAGCCATTAGACTGGTAGTGTCTGGACTAACCCAGCCATTAGACTGGTAATGTCTGGACTAACCCAGCCATTAGACTGGTAGTGTCTGGACTAAACCAGCCATTAGACTGGTAGTGTCTGGACTAACCCAGCCATTAGACTGGTAGCGTCTGGACTAACCCTAACCCAGCCATTAGACTGGTAGCGTCTGGATTAACCCTAACCCATCCATTAGACTGGTAGTGTCTGGACTAACCCAGCCATTAGACTGGTAGTGTCTGGACTAACCCAGCCATTAGACTGGTAGCTTCTGGACTAACCCTAACCCAGCCATTAGACTGATAGTGTCTGGACTAACCCTAACCCAGCCATTAGACTGGTAGTGTCTGGACTAACCCAGCCATTAGACTGGTAGTGTCTGGACTAACCCAGCCATTAGACTGGTAGTGTCTGGACTAACCCAGCCATTAGACTGGTAGTGTCTGGACTGACCCAGCCATTAGACTGGTAGCTTCTGGACTAACCCTAACCCAGCCATTAGACTGGTAGTGTCTGGACTAACCCAGCCATTAGACTGGTAGTGTCTGGACTGACCCTAACCCAGCCATTAGACTGGTAGTGTCTGGACTAACCCAGCCATTAGACTGGTATTGTCTGGACTAACCCTAACCCAGCCATTAGACTGGTAGTGTCTGGACTAACCCAGCCATTAGACTGGTATTGTCTGGACTAACCCTAACCCAGCCATTAGACTGGTAGTGTCTGGACTAACCCTAACCCAGCCATTAGACTGGTAGTGTCTGGACTAACCCTAACCCAGCCATTAGACTGGTAGTGTCTGGACTAACCCAGCCATTAGACTGGTAGTGTCTGGACTAACCCAGCCATTAGACTGGTAGTGTCTAGACTAACCCTAACTCAGCCATTAGACTAGTAGCATCTGGACTAACCCTAACCCAGCCATTAGACTGGTAGTGTCTGGACTAACCCTAACCCAGCCATTAGACTGGTAGTGTCTGGACTGACCCAGCCATTAGACTGGTAGCTTCTGGACTAACCCAGCCATTAGACTGGTAGTGTCTGGACTAACCCAGCCATTAGACTGGTAGTGTCTGGACTAACCCTAACCCAGCCATTAGACTGGTAGTGTCTGGACTAACCCAGCCATTAGACTGGTAGTGTCTGGACTAACCCTAACCCAGCCATTAGACTGGTAGTGTCTGGACTAACCCTAACCCAGCCATTAGACTGGTAGTGTCTGGACTAACCCAGCCATTAGACTGATAGTGTCTGGACTAACCCAGCCATTAGACTGGTAGTGTCTGGACTAACTCTAACCCAGCCATTAGACTGGTAGTGTCTGGACTAACCCAGCCATTAGACTGGTAGTGTCTGGACTAACCCAGCCATTAGACTGGTAGTGTCTGGACTGACCCTAACCCAGCCATTAGACTGGTAGCTTCTGGACTAACCCTAACCCAGTCATTAGACTGGTAGTGTCTGGACTAACCCTAACCCATCCATTAGACTGGTAGTGTCTGGACTAACTCTAACCCAGCCATTAGACTGGTAGTGTCTGGACTAACCCAGCCATTAGACTGGTAGTGTCTGGACTAACCCAGCCATTAGACTGGTAGTGTCTGGACTAACCCAGCCATTAGACTGGTAGCGTCTGGACTAACCCTAACCCAGCCATTAGACTGGTAGTGTCTGGACTAACCCAGCCATTAGACTGGTAGTGTCTGGACTGACCCTAACCCAGCCATTAGACTGGTAGTGTCTGGACTAACTCTAACCCAGCCATTAGACTGGTAATGTCTGGACTAACCCAGCCATTAGACTGGTAGTGTCTGGACTAACCCAGCCATTAGACTGGTAGTGTCTGGACTAACCCAGCCATTAGACTGGTAGTGTCTGGACTAACCCTAACCCAGCCATTAGACTGGTAGTGTCTGGACTAACCCAGCCATTAGACTGGTAGTGTCTGGACTAACCCAGCCATTAGACTGGTAGTGTCTGGACTAACCCTAACCCAGCCATTAGACTGGTAGTGTCTAGACTAACCCTAACTCAGCCATTAGACTGGTAGCGTCTGGACTAACCCTAACCCAGCCATTAGACTGGTAGTGTCTGGACTAACCCAGCCATTAGACTGGTAGTGTCTGGACTAACCCTAACCCAGCCATTAGACTGGTAGTGTCTGGACTAACCCTAACCCAGCCATTAGACTGGTAATGTCTGGACTAACCCAGCCATTAGACTGGTAGTGTCTGGACTAACCCAGCCATTAGACTGGTAGTGTCTAGACTAACCCTAACCCAGCCATTAGACTGGTAGTGTCTGGACTAACCCTAACCCAGCCATTAGACTGGTAGTGTCTGGACTAACCCTAACCCAGCCATTAGACTGGTAGTGTCTGGACTAACCCAGCCATTAGACTGGTAGTGTCTGGACTAACCCAGCCATTAGACTGGTAGTGTCTGGACTAACCCAGCCATTAGACTGGTAGTGTCTGGACTAACTCTAACACAGCCATTAGACTGGTAGTGTCTGGACTAACCCAGCCATTAGACTGGTAGTGTCTGGACTAACCCTAACACAGCCATTAGACTGGTAGTGTCTGGACTAACCCAGCCATTAGACTGGTAGTGTCTGGACTAACCCAGCCATTAGACTGGTAGTGTCTGGACTGACCCTAACACAGCCATTAGACTGGTAGTGTCTGGACTAACCCAGCCATTAGACTGGTAGTGTCTGGACTAACCCTAACACAGCCATTAGACTGGTAGTGTCTGGACTGACCCTAACACAGCCATTAGACTGGTAGTGTCTGGACTAACCCAGCCATTAGACTGGTAGTGTCTGGACTAACCCTAACCCAGCCATTAGACTGGTAGTGTCTGGACTGACCCTAACACAGCCATTAGACTGGTAGTGTCTGGACTAACCCAGCCATTAGACTGGTAGTGTCTGGACTGACCCTAACACAGCCATTAGACTGGTAGTGTCTGGACTAACCCAGCCATTAGACTGGTAGTGTCTGGACTAACCCAGCCATTAGACTGGTAGTGTCTGGACTAACCCTAACCCAGCCATTAGACTAGTAGCATCTGGACTAACCCTAACCCAGCCATTAGACTGGTAGTGTCTGGACTAACCCTAACCCAGCCATTAGACTAGTAGCATCTGGACTAACCCTAACCCAGCCATTAGACTGGTAGTGTCTGGACTAACCCTAACCCAGCCATTAGACTGGTAGTGTCTGGACTAACCCTAACCCAGCCATTAGACTGGTAGCATCTGGACTAACCCTAACCCAGCCATTAGACTGGTAGTGTCTGGACTAACCCTAACCCAGCCATTAGACTGGTAGTGTCTGGACTAACCCAGCCATTAGACTGGTAGTGTCTGGACTAACCCTAACCCAGCCATTAGACTGGTAGTGTCTGGACTAACCCTAACCCAGTCATTAGACTGGTAGTGTCTGGACTAACCCTAACCCAGCCATTAGACTGGTAGTGTCTGGACTAACCCTAACTCAGCCATTAGACTGGTAGTGTCTGGACTAACCCTAACCCAGCCATTAGACTGGTAATGTCTGGACTAACCCAGCCATTAGACTGATAGTGTCTGGACTAACCCAGCCATTAGACTGGTAGTGTCTGGACTAACCCTAACCCAGCCATTAGACTGGTAGTGTCTGGACTAACCCTAACCCAGCCATTAGACTGGTAGTGTCTGGACTAACCCAGCCATTAGACTGGTAGTGTCTGGACTAACCCTAACCCAGCCATTAGACTGGTAGTGTCTGGACTAACCCTAACCCAGCCATTAGACTGGTAGCATCTGGACTAACCCTAACCCAGCCATTAGACTGGTAGTGTCTGGACTAACCCTAACCCAGTCATTAGACTGGTAGTGTCTGGACTAACCCTAACCCAGCCATTAGACTGGTAGTGTCTGGACTAACCCAGCCATTAGACTGGTAGTGTCTGGACTAACCCTAACCCAGCCATTAGACTGGTAGTGTCTGGACTAACCCTAACCCAGCCATTAGACTGGTAGCATCTGGACTAACCCTAACCCAGCCATTAGATTGGTAGTGTCTGGACTAACCCAGCCATTAGACTGGTAGTGTCTAGACTAACCCTAACTCAGCCATTAGACTGGTAGCGTCTGGACTAACCCTAACCCAGCCATTAGACTGGTAGCATCTGGACTAACCCTAACGCAGCCATTAGACTGGTAGCGTCTGGACTAACCCTAACCCAGCCATTAGACTGGTAGCATCTGGACTAACCCTAACCCAGCCATTAGATTGGTAGTGTCTGGACTAACCCAGCCATTAGACTGGTAGTGTCTAAACTAACCCTAACTCAGCCATTAGACTGGTAGCGTCTGGACTAACCCTAACCCAGCCATTAGACTGGTAGTGTCTGGACTAACCCAGCCATTAGACTGGTAGCGTCTGGACTAACCCTAACCCAGCCATTAGACTGGTAGTGTCTGGACTAACCCTAACCCAGCCATTAGACTGGTAGTGTCTGGACTAACCCAGCCATTAGACTGGTAGTGTCTGGACTAACCCTAACCCAGCCATTAGACTGGTAGTGTCTGGACTAACCCTAACCCAGCCATTAGACTGGTAGTGTCTGGACTAACCCAGCCATTAGACTGGTAGTGTCTGGACTAACCCAGCCATTAGACTGGTAGTGTCTGGACTAACCCAGCCATTAGACTGGTAGTGTCTGGACTGACCCTAACACAGCCATTAGACTGGTAGTGTCTGGACTAACCCAGCCATTAGACTGGTAGTGTCTGGACTAACCCAGCCATTAGACTGGTAGTGTCTGGACTGACCCTAACACAGCCATTAGACTGGTAGTGTCTGGACTAACCCTAACCCAGCCATTAGACTAGTAGCATCTGGACTAACCCTAACCCAGCCATTAGACTGGTAGTGTCTGGACTAACCCTAACCCAGCCATTAGACTAGTAGCATCTGGACTAACCCTAACCCAGCCATTAGACTGGTAGTGTCTGGACTAACCCTAACCCAGCCATTAGACTGGTAGTGTCTGGACTAACCCTAACCCAGCCATTAGACTGTTAGCATCTGGACTAACCCTAACCCAGCCATTAGACTGGTAGTGTCTGGACTAACCCTAACCCAGTCATTAGACTGGTAGTGTCTGGACTAACCCTAACCCAGCCATTAGACTGGTAGTGTCTGGACTAACCCTAACTCAGCCATTAGACTGGTAGTGTCTGGACTAACCCTAACCCAGCCATTAGACTGGTAATGTCTGGACTAACCCAGCCATTAGACTGGTAGTGTCTGGACTAACCCAGCCATTAGACTGGTAGTGTCTGGACTAACCCAGCCATTAGACTGGTAGTGTCTGGACTAACCCTAACCCAGCCATTAGACTGGTAGTGTCTGGACTAACCCTAACCCAGCCATTAGACTGGTAGTGTCTGGACTAACCCAGCCATTAGACGGGTAGTGTCTGGACTAACCCTAACCCAGCCATTAGACTGGTAGTGTCTGGACTAACCCTAACCCAGCCATTAGACTGGTAGCATCTGGACTAACCCTAACCCAGCCATTAGACTGGTAGTGTCTGCACTAACCCTAACCCAGTCATTAGACTGGTAGTGTCTGGACTAACCCTAACCCAGCCATTAGACTGGTAGTGTCTGGACTAACCCAGCCATTAGACTGGTAGTGTCTGGACTAACCCTAACCCAGCCATTAGACTGGTAGCATCTGGACTAACCCTAACCCAGCCATTAGACTGGTAGCGTCTGGACTAACCCTAACCCAGCCATTAGACTGGTAGTGTCTGGACTAACCCAGCCATTAGACTGGTAGTGTCTGGACTAACCCAGCCATTAGACTGGTAGCGTCTGGACTAACCCTAACCCAGCCATTAGACTGGTAGTGTCTGGACTAACCCTAACCCAGTCATTAGACTGGTAGTGTCTGGACTAACCCTAACCCAGCCATTAGTCTGGTAGTGTCTGGACTAACCCAGCCATTAGACTGGTAGCGTCTGGACTAACCCTAACCCAGCCATTAGACTGGTAGTGTCTGGACTAACCCTAACCCAGCCATTAGACTGGTAGTGTCTGGACTAACCCAGCCATTAGACTGGTAGTGTCTGGACTAACCCAGCCATTAGACTGGTAGTGTCTGGACTAACCCTAACCCAGCCATTAGACTGGTAGCGTCTGGACTAACCCTAACCCAGTCATTAGACTGGTAGTGTCTGGACTAACTCTAACCCAGCCATTAGACTGGTAGTGTCTGGACTAACCCTAACCCAGCCATTAGACTGGTAGTGTCTGGACTAACTCTAACCCAGCCATTAGACTGGTAGTGTCTGGACTAACCCAGCCATTAGACTGGTAGTGTCTGGACTAACCCAGCCATTAGACTGGTAGTGTCTGGACTAACCCTAACCCAGCCATTAGACTGGTAATGTCTGGACTAACTCTAACCCAGCCATTAGACTGGTAATGTCTGGACTAACTCTAACCCAGCCATTAGACTGCTGGTGTCTGGACTAACCCTAACCAGGAATTAGGATGGTGTGTACCATGCTGTAATATCTATTATTGTCCTCTAGAGGGTGCTTCAGCCATATCAAAATCAAATCATATTTTATTCCCGCTTACCTGACCTCATATCTATCATAAGAGATGGTCAGAGGGGAGGAGGGAGGGAGGGGAGTAGGGAGGGTCCCGCTTACCTGACCTCATATCAGAAGGTGTGGTCAGAGGGGAGGAGAGAGGGACCCGTCTACCTGACCTCAGGGATGGTCGGAGGGGAGGAGAGAGGGTCCCGTCTACCTGACCTCAGGGATGGTCGGAGGGGAGGAGAGAGGGTCCCGTCTACCTGACCTCAGGGATGGTCGGAGGGGAGGAGAGAGGGTCCCGTCTACCTGACCTCATGGATGGTCGGAGGGGTCTGGAGGGTCCCGCTACCTGACCTCAGGGATGTCGGAGGGGAACCCTAACCCAGTCAGAGGGTAGTGTCTACCTGACCTCAGGGATGGTCGGAGGGAGGAGAAGGGTCCCAGCCTACCTGACCTCAGGGATGGTCGGAGGGGAGGAGACTGGGGTCTGGTCTACCTGACCTCATGGATGGTCGGAGGGGAGGAGAGAGGGTCCCGTCTACCTGACCTCAGGGATGGTCGGAGGGAGACTGGTAGGGTCCGTCTACCTGACCTCAGGGATGGTCGGAGGGGAGGAGAGAGGGTCCCGTCTACCTGACCTCAGGGATGGTCGGAGGGAGGAGAGAGGGTCCCATCTACCTGACCTCAGGGATGGTCGGAGGGGAGGAGAGAGGGTCCCGTCTACCTGACCTCCAGCCATTAGACTGGTATGGGGAGCCATTAGAGGGTAGTGTCTACCTGACCTCAGGGATGGTAGGAGGGGAGAGAGAGGGTCCCGTCTACCTGACCTCAGGGATGGTCGGAGGGGGAGGAGAGAGGGTCCCGTCACCTGACCTCATGGATGGTCGGAGGGGAGGAGAGAGGGTCCCGTCTACCTGACCTCAGGGATGGTGGGAGTGGAGGAGAGAGGGTCCCGTCTACCTGACCTCAGGGATGGTCGGAGGGGAGGAGAGAGGGTCCCAGCCATTACCTGACCTCAGGGATGGTCGGAGGGGAGGAGAGAGGGTCCCGTCTACCTGACCTCAGGGATGGTCGGAGGGGAGGAGAGAGGGTCCCGTCTACCTGCCATTAGATGGTCGGAGGGGGGATGGTCGGAGGGGAGGAGAGAGGGTCCCGTCTACCTGACCTCAGACTAACCCAGGATGGTCGGATGGGGAGGGAGAGGGTCCCGTCTACCTGACCTCAGGGATGGTCGGAGGGGGGGAGGGTCCCGTCTACCTGACCTCAGGGATGGTCGGAGGGAGGAGAGAGGGTCCCGCTACCTGACCTCATGGATGGTCGGAGGGGAGGAGAGAGGGTCCCGTCTACCTGACCTCAGGGATGGTCGGAGGGGAGGAGAGAGGGTCCCGTCTACCTGACCTCAGGGATGGTCGGAGGGGAGGAGAGAGGGTCCCGTCTACCTGACCTCAGGGATGGTCGGAGGGGAGGAGAGAGGGTCCCGTCTACCTGACCTCAGGGATGGTCGGAGGGGAGGAGAGAGGGTCCCGTCTACCTGACCTCATGGATGGTCGGAGGGGAGGAGAGAGGGTCCCGTCTACCTGACCTCAGGGATGGTCGGAGGGGAGGAGGAGGGTCTGGACTACCTGACCTCAGGGATGGTCGGAGGGGAGGAGGGAGGGTCCCGTCTAGCCTGACCTGGAGGGATGGTCGGAGGGAGGAGACTGGAGGGTCCCGTCTACCTGACCTCAGGGATGGTCGGAGGGGAGGAGAGAGGGTCCCGTCTACCTGACCTCAGGGATGGTCGGAGGGGAGGAGAGAGGGTCCCGTCTACCTGACCTCAGGGATGGTCGGAGGGGAGGAGAGAGGGTCCCGTCTACCTGACCTCAGGGATGGTCGGAGGGGAGGAGAGAGGGTCCCGTCTACCTGACCTCAGGGATGGTCGGAGGGGAGGAGAGAGGGTCCCGTCTACCTGACCTCAGGGATACCTGACCTCAGGGGAGGGGAGAGAGGGTCCCGTCTACCTGACCTCAGGGATGGTCGGAGGGGAGGAGAGAGGGTCTGGTCTACCTGACCTCAGGGATGGTCGGAGGGGAGGAGAGAGGGTCCCGTCTACCTGACCTCAGGGATGGTCGGAGGGGAGGAGAGAGGGTCCCGTCTACCTGACCTCAGGGATGGTCGGAGGGGAGGAGAGAGGGTCCCGTCTACCTGACCTCAGGGATGGTCGGAGGGGAGGAGAGAGGGTCCCGTCTACCTGACCTCAGGGATGGTCGGAGGGGAGGAGAAGGGTCCCCAGCCATTAGACCTGGGGTAGGAGGGGAGCCAGAGAGGGTCCCGTCTACCTGACCTCAGGGATGGTCGGAGGGGGGGAGGAGAGAGGGTCCCGTCTACCTGACCTCAGGGATGGTAGGAGGGGAGGAGAGAGGGTCCCGTCTACCTGACCTCAGGGATGGTCTGGAGGGGAGGAGGGAGGGTCCCGTCTACCTGACCTCAGGGATGGTCGGAGGGGAGGAGAGAGGGTCCCGTCTACCTGACCTCAGGGATGGTCGGAGGGGAGGACTGGAGGGTCCCGTCTACCTGACCTCTGGATGGTCGGAGGGGAGGAGAGAGGGTCCCGTCTACCTGACCTCAGGGATGGTCGGAGGGGAGGAGAGAGGGTCCCGTCTACCTGACCTCAGGGATGGTCGGAGGGGAGGAGAGAGGGTGTCTGGACCTGACCTCAGGGATGGTCGGAGGGGAGGAGAGAGGGTCCCGTCTACCTGACCCAGGGATGGTCGGAGGGAGGGAGAGGGTCTGGTCTACCCTGACCTCAGGGATGGTCGGAGGGGAGGAGAGAGGGTCCCGTCTACCTGACCTCAGGGATGGTCGGAGGGGAGGAGGGAGGGTCCCGTCTACCTGACCTCAGGGATGGTCGGAGGGGAGAGAGGGTCCCGTCTACCTGACCTCAGGGATGGTCGGAGGGGAGGAGAGAGGGTCCCGTCTACCTGACCTCAGGGATGGTCGGAGGGAGGAGAGAGGGTCCCGTCTACCTGACCTCAGGGATGGTCGGAGGGGAGGAGAGAGGGTCCCGTCTACCTGACCTCAGGGATGGTCGGAGGGGAGGAGAGAGGGTCCCGTCTACCTGACCTCAGGGATGGTAGGAGGGGAGGAGAGAGGGTCCCGTCTACCTGACCTCAGGGATGGTCGGAGGGGAGGAGAGAGGGTCCCGTCTACCTGACCTCAGGGATGGTCGGAGGGGAGGAGAGAGGGTCCCGCCTACCTGACCTCAGGGATGGTCGGAGGGAGGAGAGAGGGTCCCGTCTACCTGACCTCAGGGATGGTCGGAGGGGAGGAGAGAGGGTCCCGTCTACCTGACCTCAGGGATGGTCGGAGGGAGGAGAGAGGGTCCCGTCTACCTGACCTCAGGGATGGTCGGAGGGGAGGAGAGAGGGTCCCGTCTACCTGACCTCAGGGATGGTCGGAGGGGAGGAGAGAGAGGGTCCCGTCTACCTGACCTCAGGGATGGTCGGAGGGGAGGAGAGAGGGTCCCGTCTACCTGACCTCAGGGATGGTCGGAGGGGAGGAGAGAGGGTCCCGTCTACCTGACCTCAGGGATGGTCGGAGGGGAGGAGAGAGGGTCCCGTCTACCTGACCTCAGGGATGGTCGGAGGGGAGGAGAGAGGGTCCCGTCTACCTGACCTCATGGATGGTCAGAGGGGAGGAGAGAGGGTCCCGTCTACCTGACCTCAGGGATGGTCGGAGGGGAGGAGAGAGGGTCCCGTCTACCTGACCTCATGGATGGTCGGAGGGGAGGAGAGAGGGTCCCGTCTACCTGACCTCATGGATGGTCGGAGGAGGAGAGAGGGTCCCGTCTACCTGACCTCAGGGATGGTCGGAGGGGAGGAGAGAGGGTCCCGTCTACCTGACCTCAGGGATGGTCGGAGGGGAGGAGAGAGGGTCCCGTCGTCTACCTGACCTCAGGGATGGTCGGAGGGGAGGAGAGAGGGTCCCGTCTACCTGACCTCATGGATGGTCGGAGGGGAGGAGAGAGGGTCCCGTCTACCTGACCTCATGGATGGTCGGAGGGGAGGAGAGAGGGTCCCGTAACCTGACCTCAGGGATGGTCGGAGGGGAGGAGAGAGGGTCCCGTCTACCTGACCTCAGGGATGGTCGGAGGGGAGGAGAGAGGGTCCCGTCTACCTGACCTCATGGATGGTCGGAGGGGAGGAGAGAGGGTCCCGTCTACCTGACCTCAGGGATGGTCGGAGGGGAGAGAGAGGGTCCCGTCTACCTGACCTCAGGGATGGTCGGAGGGGAGGAGAGAGGGTCCGTCTACCTGACCTCAGGGATGGTCGGAGGGGAGGAGAGAGGGTCCCGTCTACCTGACCTCAGGGATGGTCGGAGGGGAGGAGAGAGGGTCCCGTCTACCTGACCTCAGGGATGGTCGGAGGGGAGGAGGGAGGGTCCCGTCTACCTGACCTCATGGATGGTCGGAGGGGAGGAGGGAGGGTCCCGTCTACCTGACCTCAGGGATGGTCGGAGGGGAGGAGAGAGGGTCCCGTCTACCTGACCTCAGGGATGGTCGGAGGGGAGGAGAGAGGGTCCCGTCTACCTGACCTCAGGGATGGTCGGAGGGGAGGAGAGAGGGTCCCATCTACCTGACCTCAGGGATGGTAGGAGGGGAGGAGAGAGGGTCCCGTCTACCTGACCTCAGGGATGGTCGGAGGGGAGGAGAGAGGGTCCCGTCTACCTGACCTCAGGGATGGTCGGAGGGGAGGAGAGAGGGTCCCGTCTACCTGACCTCATGGATGGTCGGAGGGGAGGAGAGAGGGTCCCGTCCCGTCTACCTGACCTCAGGGATGGTCGGAGGGGAGGAGAGAGGGTCCCGTCTACCTGACCTCAGGGATGGTCGGAGGGGAGGAGAGAGGGTCCGTCTACCTGACCTCATGGATGGTCGGAGGGGAGGAGAGAGGGTCCCGTCTACCTGACCTCAGGGATGGTCGGACAAGCGGCAGACACTCCGGGATCCGTGTTCAGTTCACTCCCCTATGATGAGGCTCAGTGAAAGCATGGCAGCCTGCTTCTGTAGTTCATAGAGATGTACTTCAATACTTCACCGAGCTGTACTTCAGTACTTCACAGAGCTGTACTTCTTACTTCACAGAGCTGTACTTCAATACTTCACCGAGATGTACTTCAATACTACACCGAGCTGTACTTCAGTACTTCACAGAGCTGTACTTCAATACTTCACAGAGCTGTACTTCAATACTTCACAGAGCTGTACTTCAGTACTTCACCGAGATGTACTTAAATACTTCACAGAGCTGTACTTCAATACTTCACAGAGATGGATTTCAATACTTCACAGAGCTGTACTTAAATACTTCACAGAGATGTACTTCAATACTTCACAGAGCTGTACTTCAATACTTCACAGAGCTGTACTTCAATACTTCACAGAGCTGTACTTCAATACTTCACAGAGCTGTACTTCAATACTTCACAGAGCTGTACTTCAATACTTCACAGAGATGTACTTCAATACTTCACAGAGCTGTACTTCAATACTTCACAGAGCTGTACTTCAATACTTCACAGAGCTGTACTTCAATACTTCACAGAGCTATACTTCACAGAGCTGTACTTCAATACTTCACAGAGACGTCGTTCTGTAGGCCAGATATTTATATGGGCTGTACCCAGTGTTGTGCCCAGTGTTGTGTCCAGTGTTGTGCCCAGTGTTGTGCCCAGTGTTGTGCCCAGTGTTGTACCCAGTGCCCAGTGTTGTACCCAGTGTTGTGCCCAGTGTTGTACCCAGTGCCCAGTGTTGAACCCAGTGTTGTACCCAGTGTTGTGCCCAGTGTTGTACCCAGTGTTGTGCCCAGTGTTGTGCCCAGTGCCCAGTGTTGTGCCCAGTGTTGTGCCCAGTGCCCAGTGTTGTACCCAGTGTTGTACCCAGTGTTGTGCCCAGTGTTGTGCCCAGTGTTGTGCCCAGTGTTGTGCCCAGTGTTGTACCCAGTACCCAGTGTTGTACCCAGTGTTGTGCCCAGTGTTGTACCCAGTGTTGTGCCCAGTGTTGTGCCCAGTGTTGTGCCCAGTGTTGTACCCAGTACCCAGTGTTGTGCCCAGTGTTGTGCCCAGTGTTGTACCCAGTGCCCAGTGTTGTACCCAGTGTTGTGCCCAGTGTTGTACCCAGTGTTGTGCCCAGTGTTGTACCCAGTGTTGTACCCAGTGTTGTACCCAGTGTTGTACCCAGTGTTGTGCCCAGTGTTGTGCCCAGTGCCCAGTGTTGTACCCAGTGTTGTACCCAGTGTTGTACCCAGTGTTGTACCCTGGTAGGTCTGGACTAAGAGAGCCAGTGTTGTGCCCAGTGTTGTACCCAGTGTTGTGCCCAGTGTTGTACCCAGTGTTGTACCCAGTGTTGTACCCAGTGTTGTGCCCAGTGTTGTGCCCAGTGCCCAGTGTTGTGCCCAGTGTTGTGCCCAGTGCCCAGTGTTGTACCCAGTGTTGTACCCAGTGTTGTGCCCAGTGTTGTGCCCAGTGTTGTGCCCAGTGTTGTACCCAGTACCCAGTGTTGTGCCCAGTGTTGTGCCCAGTGTTGTACCCAGTGCCCAGTGTTGTACCCAGTGTTGTGTCCAGTGTTGTGCCCAGTGTTGTGCCCAGTGTTGTGCCCAGTGTTGTACCCAGTGCCCAGTGTTGTACCCAGTGTTGTGCCCAGTGTTGTACCCAGTGCCCAGTGTTGTACCCAGTGTTGTGCCCAGTGTTGTACCCAGTGTTGTGCCCAGTGTTGTGCCCAGTGCCCAGTGTTGTGCCCAGTGTTGTGCCCAGTGCCCAGTGTTGTGCCCAGTGTTGTACACTGGACTAACCCAGCCATTAGAGTGTTGTGCCCAGTGTTGTGCCCAGTGTTGTGCCCAGTGTTGTGCCCAGTGTTGTACCCAGTACCCAGTGTTGTACCCAGTGTTGTGCCCAGTGTTGTACCCAGTGTTGTGCCCAGTGTTGTGCCCAGTGTTGTGCCCAGTGTTGTACCCAGTACCCAGTGTTGTGCCCAGTGTTGTGCCCAGTGTTGTACCCAGTGCCCAGTGTTGTACCCAGTGTTGTGCCCAGTGTTGTACCCAGTGTTGTGCCCAGTGTTGTACCCAGTGTTGTACCCAGTGTTGTACCCAGTGTTGTGCCCAGTGTTGTGCCCAGTGTTGTGCCCAGTGCCCAGTGTTGTACCCAGTGTTGTACCCAGTGTTGTACCCAGTGTTGTACCCAGTGTTGTACCCAGTGTTGTGCCCAGTGTTGTACCCAGTGTTGTGCCCAGTGTTGTGCCCAGTGCCCAGTGTTGTGCCCAGTGTTGTGCCCAGTGCCCAGTGTTGTACCCAGTGTTGTACCCAGTGTTGTGCCCAGTGTTGTGCCCAGTGTTGTGCCCAGTGTTGTGCCCAGTGTTGTACCCAGTACCCAGTGTTGTGCCCAGTGTTGTGCCCAGTGTTGTACCCAGTGCCCAGTGTTGTACCCAGTGTTGTACCCAGTGTTGTGCCCAGTGTTGTGCCCAGTGTTGTGCCCAGTGTTGTACCCAGTGTTGTACCCAGTGTTGTACCCAGTGTTGTGCCCAGTGTTGTGCCCAGTGCCCAGTGTTGTGCCCAGTGTTGTGCCCAGTGCCCAGTGTTGTACCCAGTGTTGTACCCAGTGTTGTACCCAGTGTTGTGCCCAGTGTTGTGCCCAGTGTTGTGCCCAGTGTTGTACCCAGTGTTGTACCCAGTGTTGTGCCCAGTGTTGTGCCCAGTGTTGTACCCAGTGTTGTGCCCAGTGTTGTACCCAGTGTTGTACCCAGTGCCCAGTGTTGTGCCCAGTGCTGTGCCCAGTGTTGTACCCAGTGTTGTTCCCAGTGTTGTGCCCAGTGTTGTGCCCAGTGTTGTGCCCAGTGTTGTGCCCAGTACCCAGTGTTGTACCCAGTGTTGTGCCCAGTGTTGTACCCAGTGTTGTGCCCAGTGTTGTGCCCAGTGTTGTGCCCAGTGCCCAGTGTTTTGCCCAGTGTTGTGCCCAGTGTTTTGCCCAGTGTTGTGCCCAGTGTTGTACCCAGTGTTGGGCCCAGTGCCCAGTGTTGTGCCCAGCGTTGTGCCCAGTGCCCAGTGTTGTACCCAGTGTTGTACCCAGTGTTGTACCCAGTACCCAGTGTTGTGCCCAGTGTTGTGCCCAGTGTTGTGCCCAGTGTTGTACCCAGTACCCAGTGTTGTGCCCAGTGTTGTGCCCAGTACCCAGTGTTGTGCCCAGTGTTGTACCCAGTGTTGTACCCAGTGTTGTACCCAGTACCCAGTGTTGTGCCCAGTGCCCAGTGTTGTGCCCAGTGTTGTGCCCAGTGTTGTACCCAGTACCCAGTGTTGTGCCCAGTGTTGTGCCCAGTGTTGTGCCCAGTGTTGTACCCAGTGTTGTGCCCAGTGTTGTGCCCAGTGTTGTGCCCAGTGTTGTGCCCAGTGTTGTGCCCATTGTTGTACCCAGTGTTGTGCCCAGTGTTGTGCCCAGTGTTGTGCCCAGTGTTGTGCCCAGTGTTGTGCCCAGTGTTGTACCCATTGTTGTACCCAGTGTTGTACCCAGTGTTGTACCCAGTGTTGTACCCATTGTTGTGCCCAGCGTTGTGCCCAGTGCCCAGTGCCCAGTGTTGTACCCAGTGTTGTGCCCAGTGTTGTACCCAGTGCCCAGTGTTGTACCCAGTGTTTTACCCAGTGTTGTGCCCAGTGTTGTACCCAGTGCCCAGTGTTGTACCCAGTGTTGTGCCCAGTGTTGTACCCAGTGTTGTGCCCAGTGTTGTACCCAGTGTTGTACCCAGTGTTGTGCCCAGTGTTGTGCCCGGTGTTGTACCCGGTGTTGTACCCAGTGTTGTGCCCGGTGTTGTGCCCGGTGTTGTGCCCGGTGTTGTACCCGGTGTTGTGCCCAGTGTTGTGCCCAGTGTTGTACCCAGTGTTGTGCCCAGTGTTGTACCCAGTGTTGTGCCCAGTGTTGTACCCAGTGTTGTACCCAGTGTTGTGCCCAGTGTTGTGCCCGGTATTGTACCCAGTGTTGTGCCCAGTGTTGTACCCAGTGTTGTGCCCAGTGTTGTATCCAGTGTTGTGCCCAGTGTTGTACCCAGTGTTGTGCCCAATGTTGTACCCAGTGTTGTGCCCAGTGTTGTGCCCAGTGTTGTGCCCAGTGTTGTGCCCAGTGTTGTACCCAGTGTTGTGCCCAATGTTGTACCCAGTGTTGTGCCCAGTGTTGTGCCCAGTGTTGTGCCCAGTGTTGTACCCAGTGTTGTGCCCAGTGTTGTGCCCAGTGTTGTATCCAGTGGGGTGCCCAGTGTGGTGCCCAGTGTTGTACCCAGTGTTGTACCCAGTGTTGTGCCCAATGTTGTACCCAGTGTTGTACCCAGTGTTGTGCCCAGTGTTGTATCCAGTGTTGTACCCAGTGTTGTGCCCAATGTTGTACCCAGTGTTGTACCCAGTGTTGTGCCCAATGTTGTACCCAGTGTTGTGCCCAGTGTTGTATCCAGTGTTGTACCCAGTGTTGTGCCCGGTGTTGTACCCAGTGTTGTGCCCGGTGTTGTGCCCGGTGTTGTGCCCGGTGTTGTGCCCGGTGTCCTGCCCGGTGCCGTACCCAGTGTTGTGCCCAGTGTTGTGCCCAGTGCTGCCACCATGTGTGCGGTGCTTTGGACACAGATTCAGTGGTTTAGAACTATGTAATGTAGTTCATTCATCAATGAATTATTGAATATTCTCTCAGATAAACCGTGATTCAAATGGCTTTTTTAACTTTCCTGTTAACCAGGAATAATTAATCCTGAGTGTTCAGATGAATGGCTCTCTGTCTGTTGGTCCTGCAGCACAGGGCCACAGTATGGTGCAGCGTCTGGGGGATTTATCACGACTCTGAGCTGGTCGTACTGTCCCTGCTCCGTCCCTACA
The DNA here is from genome assembly GCF_036934945.1 of Oncorhynchus masou masou. Lineage (NCBI taxonomy): Eukaryota > Metazoa > Chordata > Actinopteri > Salmoniformes > Salmonidae > Oncorhynchus > Oncorhynchus masou. The sequence continues at coordinate 255,342 of NW_027010985.1, read as the reverse complement.
GCTGATCTGTTACAGTCCTCTGCTATACCTCTGTATAGTGTTCTACTGTTCCCTCTCTGTCTGTATAGTGTTCTACTGTTCCCTCTCTGTCTGTATAGTGTTCTACTGTTCCCTCTCTGTCTGTATAGTGTTCTACTGTTCCCTCTCTGTCTGTATAGTGTTCTACTGTTCTCCCTCTGCTATATCTCTGTCTGTATAGTGTTCTACTGTTCCCTCTCTGTCTGTATAGTGTTCTACTGTTCCCTCTCTGTCTGTATAGTGTTCTACTGTTCCCTCTCTGTCTGTATAGTGTTCTACTGTTCCCTCTCTGCTATATCTCTGTCTGTATAGTGTTCTACTGTTCCCTCTCTGTCTGTATAGTGTTCTACTGTTCTCCCTCTGCTATATCTCTGTCTGTATAGTGTTCTACTGTTCCCTCTCTGTCTGTATAGAGTTCTACTGTTCTCCATCTGCTATATCTCTGTCTGTATAGTGTTCTACTGTTCCCTCTCTGCTATGTCTCTGTCTGTATAGTATTCTACTGTTTCCTCTCTGTCTGTATAGTGTTCTACTGTTCCCTCTCTGCTATGTCTCTGTCTGTATAGTATTCTACTGTTTCCTCTCTGTCTGTATAGTGTTCTACTGTTTCCTCTCTGTCTGTATAGTGTTCTACTGTTCCCTCTCTGTCTGTATACAGTTCTACTGTTCTCCATCTGCTATATCTCTGTCTGTATAGTGTTCTACTGTTCCCTCTCTGCTATGTCTCTGTCTGTATAGAGTTCTACTGTTCTCCCTCTGCTATATCTCTGTCTGTATAGTGTTCTACTGTTCCCTCTCTGCTATATCTCTGTCTGTATAGTGTTCTACTGTTCCCTCTCTGTCTGTATAGTGTTCTACTGTTCCCTCTCTGTCTGTATAGTATTCTACTGTTCCCTCTCTGTCTGTATAGTGTTCTACTGTTCCCTCTCTGTCTGTATAGTGTTCTACTGTTCCCTCTCTGTCTGTATAGAGTTCTACTGTTCCCTCTCTGTCTGTATAGAGTTCTACTGTTCCCTCTCTGTCTGTATAGAGTTCTACTGTTCCCTCTCTGTCTGTATAGTGTTCTACTGTTCTCCATCTGCTATATCTCTGTCTGTAGAGTGTTCTGGCCAGCTATAACACAGTCAGTTTAAGGTAGGGAACAAGTGCTGTTCTGACCAGCTATAACACAGTCAGTTTAAGGTAGGGAACAAGGTGCTGTTCTGACCAGCTATAACAGTCAGTTTAAGGTAGGGGACAAGGTGCTGTTCTCCTCACCAGCTATAATACAGTCAGTTTAAGGTAGGGAACAAGGTGCTGTTCTGACCAGCTATAACACAGTCAGTTTAAGGTAGGGAACAAGGTGTTGTTCTGACCAGCTATAACAGTCATTTTAAGGTAGGGAACAAGGTGCTGTTCTGACCAGCTATAACACAGTCAGTTTAAGGTAGGGAACAAAGTGCTGTTCTGACCAGCTATAACACAGTCAGTTTAAGGTAGGGAACAAGGTGCTGTTCTGACCAGCTATAACACAGTCAGTTTAAGGTAGGGAACAAGTTGTTGTTCTCCTCACCAGCTATAACACAGTCAGTTTAAGGTAGGGAACATGGTGCTGTTCTCCCTACCAGCTATAACACAGTCAGTTTAAGGTAGGGAACAAGGTGCTGTTCTGACCAGCTATAACACAGTCAGTTTAAGGTAGGGAACAAGGTGCTGTTCTCCCTACCAGCTATAACACAGTCAGTTTAAGGCAGGGAACAAGGTGCTGTTCTCCCAACTAGCTATAACACAGTCAGTTTAAGGTAGGGAACAAGGTGATGTTCTGACCAGCTATAACACAGTCAGTTTAAGGTAGGGAACAAGGTGCTGTTCTGACCAGCTATAACACAGTCAGTTTAAGGTAGGGAACAAGGTGCTGTTCTGACCAGCTATAACAGTCAGTATAAGGTAGGGGACAAGGTGCTGTTCTCCTCACCAGCTATAACACAGTCAGTTTATGGTAGGGAACAAGGTGCTGTTCTGACCAGCTATAACACAGTCAGTTTAAGGTAGGGAACAAGGTGTTGTTCTCCTCACCAGCTATAACACAGTCAGTTTAAGGTAGGGAACAAGGTGCTGTTCTGACCAGCGATAACACAGTCAGTTTAAGGTAGGGAACAAGGTGCTGTTCTGACCAGCTATAACACAGTCAGTTTAAGGTAGGGAACAAGGTGCTGTTCTGACCAGCGATAACACAGTCAGTTTAAGGTAGGGGACAAGGTGCTGTTCTGACCAGCTATAACAGTCAGTTTAAGGTAGGGAACAAGGTGCTGTTCTGACCAGCTATAACACAGTCAGTTTAAGGTAGGTGACAAGGTGCTGTTCTGACCAGCTATAACACAGTCAGTTTAAGGTAGGGAACAAGGTGCTGTTCTGACCAGCTATAACACAGTCAGTTTAAGGTAGGGAACAAGGTGCTGTTCTGACCAGCTATAACACAGTCAGTTTAAGGTAGGGGACAAGGTGCTGTTCTGACCAGCTATAACACAGTCAGTTTAAGGTAGGGGACAAGGTGCTGTTCTGACCAGCTATAACACAGTCAGTTTAAGGTAGGGGACAAGGTGCTGTTCTGACCAGCTATAACAGTCAGTTTAAGGTAGGGAACAAGGTGCTGTTCTGACCAGCTATAACAGTCAGTTTAAGGTAGGGAACAAGGTGCTGTTCTGACCAGCTATAACACAGTCAGTTTAAGGTAGGGAACAAGGTTATGTTCTCCTCACCAGCTATAACACAGTCAGTTTTAGGTAGGGGACAAGGTGCTGTTCTGACCAGCTATAACAGCCAGTTTAAGGTAGGGAACAAGGTGCTGTTCTGACCAGCTATAACACAGTCAGTTTAAGGTAGGGAACAAGGTGCTGTTCTCCCTACCAGCTATAACAGTCAGTTTAAGGTAGGGAACAAGGTGCTGTTCTCCTCACCAGCTATAACACAGTCAGTTTAAGGTAGGGAACAAGGTGCTGTTCTGACCAGCTATAACACAGTCAGTTTAAGGTAGGGAACAAGGTGCTGTTCTCCCTACCAGCTATAACACAGTCAGTTTAAGGCAGGGAACAAGGTGCTGTTCTCCCAACTAGCTATAACACAGTCAGTTTAAGGTAGGGAACAAGGTGATGTTCTGACCAGCTATAACACAGTCAGTTTAAGGTAGGGAACAAGGTGCTGTTCTGACCAGCTATAACACAGTCAGTTTAAGGTAGGGAACAAGGTGCTGTTCTGACCAGCTATAACAGTCAGTATAAGGTAGGGGACAAGGTGCTGTTCTCCTCACCAGCTATAACACAGTCAGTTTATGGTAGGGAACAAGGTGCTGTTCTGACCAGCTATAACACAGTCAGTTTAAGGTAGGGAACAAGGTGTTGTTCTCCTCACCAGCTATAACACAGTCAGTTTAAGGTAGGGAACAAGGTGCTGTTCTGACCAGCGATAACACAGTCAGTTTAAGGTAGGGAACAAGGTGCTGTTCTGACCAGCTATAACACAGTCAGTTTAAGGTAGGGAACAAGGTGCTGTTCTGACCAGCGATAACACAGTCAGTTTAAGGTAGGGGACAAGGTGCTGTTCTGACCAGCTATAACAGTCAGTTTAAGGTAGGGAACAAGGTGCTGTTCTGACCAGCTATAACACAGTCAGTTTAAGGTAGGTGACTAGGTGCTGTTCTGACCAGCTATAACACAGTCAGTTTAAGGTAGGGAACAAGGTGCTGTTCTGACCAGCTATAACACAGTCAGTTTAAGGTAGGGAACAAGGTGCTGTTCTGACCAGCTATAACACAGTCAGTTTAAGGTAGGGGACAAGGTGCTGTTCTGACCAGCTATAACACAGTCAGTTTAAGGTAGGGGACAAGGTGCTGTTCTGACCAGCTATAACACAGTCAGTTTAAGGTAGGGGACAAGGTGCTGTTCTGACCAGCTATAACAGCCAGTTTAAGGTAGGGAACAAGGTGCTGTTCTGACCAGCTATAACAGCCAGTTTAAGGTAGGGAACAAGGTGCTGTTCTGACCAGCTATAACAGTCAGTTTAAGGTAGGGAACAAGGTGCTGTTCTGACCAGCGATAACAGTCAGTTTAAGGTAGGGAACAAGGTGCTGTTCTGACCAGCTATAACAGTCAGTTTAAGGTAGGGAACAAGGTGCTGTTCTGACCAGCTATAACACAGTCAGTTTAAGGTAGGGAACAAGGTGCTGTTCTGACCAGCTATAACACAGTCAGTTTAAGGTAGGGAACAAGGTGCTGTTCTGACCAGCTATAACACAGTCAGTTTAAGGTAGGGGACAAGGTGCTGTTCTGACCAGCGATAACACAGTCAGTTTAAGGTAGGGAACAAGGTGCTGTTCTGACCAGCTATAACACAGTCAGTTTAAGGTAGGGGACAAGGTGCTGTTCTGACCAGCTATAACAGAGTCAGTTTAAGGTAGGGAACAAGGTGCTGTTCTGACCAGCTATAACAGTCAGTTTAAGGTAGGGGACAAGGTGCTTGAATAGTAATTCTCCCTCTTGAAGGTTGAAGTGAAGGAGCCTCATGTGATTTTGTTTTCTTGTTGATTTATTTCAGTGTTTCTGTATTTCTACAACAACGACGGGCAACGCTCGCTGGTCCCTCTCTCTCTGTCTCTGCACCTTTAAACTTTCACTGATTTGACTAAACGTGCTTCCGTTTGACATCGTGTCTCTAAAGTGAAGAATGGAGTCATCATTAAGAATTGATTAGGAGGAGATCAGGCATTTGTTTCTTGTTTTTTTTGCCCAGAGAGCTTTTAGTTGATGGCAACGGGAATATTGACCATCTCACAGAACAGAGTTCTTTACTTCTGCAAAGCATTCTTCCATTATTCAGGACACACAGAGTTATAGCTGCTAACACGCATAGTTATAGCTGCTAACGCGCAGAGTTATAGCTGCTAACGTGCATAGTTATAGCTGCTAACGCGCAGAGTTATAGCTGCTAACGCGCAGAGTTATAGCTGCTAACGCGCAGAGTTATAGCTGCTAACGCGCAGAGTTATAGCTGCTGACGCGCAGAGTTATAGCTGCTGACGCGCAGAGTTATAGCTGCTGACGCGCAGAGTTATAGCTGCTGACGCGCAGAGTTATAGCTGCTAACGCGCAGTGTTATAGCTGCTAACGCGCAGAGAGTTATAGCCGCTAACGCGCAGAGAGTTATAGCCGCTAACGAGCAGAGAGTTATAGCCGCTAACGTGCAGAGAGTTATAGCCGCTAACGCGCACAGAGTTATAGCCGCTAACGCGCACAGAGTTATAGCCGCTAAGGCGCACAGAGTTATAGCCGCTAAGGCGCACAGAGTTATAGCCGCTAACGCGCACAGAGTTATAGCCGCTAAGGCGCACAGAGTTATAGCCGCTAAGGCGCACAGAGTTATAGCCGCTAAGGCGCACAGAGTTATAGCCGCTAAGGCGCACAGAGTTATAGCCGCTAACGCGCACAGAGTTATAGCCGCTAACGCGCACAGAGTTATAGCCGCTAACGCGCACAGAGTTATAGCCGCTAACGCGCACAGAGTTATAGCCGCTAAGGCGCACAGAGTTATAGCCGCTAACGCGCACAGAGTTATAGCCGCTAAGGCGCACAGAGTTATAGCCGCTAAGGCGCACAGAGTTATAGCCGCTAAGGCGCACAGAGTTATAGCCGCTAAGGCGCACAGAGTTATAGCCGCTAAGGCGCACAGAGTTATAGCCGCTAACGCGCACAGAGTTATAGCCGCTAAGGCGCACAGAGTTATAGCCGCTAACGCGCACAGAGTTATAACCGCTAACGCGCACAGAGTTATAGCCGCTAAGGCGCACAGAGTTATAGCCGCTAAGGCGCACAGAGTTATAGCCGCTAAGGCGCACAGAGTTATAGCCGCTAAGGCGCACAGAGTTATAGCCGCTAAGGCGCACAGAGTTATAGCCGCTAACGCGCACAGAGTTATAGCCGCTAAGGCGCACAGAGTTATAGCCGCTAAGGCGCACAGAGTTATAGCCGCTAAGGCGCACAGAGTTATAGCCGCTAAGGCGCACAGAGTTATAGCCGCTAAGGCGCACAGAGTTATAGCCGCTAACGCGCACAGAGTTATAGCCGCTAACGCGCACAGAGTTATAGCCGCTAAGGCGCACAGAGTTATAGCCGCTAAGGCGCACAGAGTTATAGCCGCTAAGGCGCACAGAGTTATAGCCGCTAAGGCGCACAGAGTTATAGCCGCTAAGGCGCACAGAGTTATAGCCGCTAACGCGCACAGAGTTATAGCCGCTAAGGCGCACAGAGTTATAGCCGCTAAGGCGCACAGAGTTATAGCCGCTAACAGGCACAGAATCTTATTTTAGCCTTTATTTAGCTCGGCAAGTCAGTTAAGAACAAATTCTTATTTACAATGACGGCCTGGGAACAGTGGATTAACTGCCTTGTTCAGGGGCAGAACGACAGATTTTTACCTTGTCAGCTCGGGGATTCGATCTTGCGACCTTTTGGTTGTTTAAATTTATAACTCAACCCCCCCCACATCCTGCTGTTGTATTTACATATCAACCCCCCCCACATCCTGCTGTTGTATTTACATCTCAACCCCCCCACATCCTGCTGTTGTATTTACATCTCAACCTCCCCCCCCCACATCCTGCTATTGTATTTACATCTCAACCCCCCCACATCCTGTTGTTGTATTTACATCTCAACCCCCCCCCCCCCCACATCCTGTTGTTGTATTTACATCTCAACCCCCACATCCTGCTGTTGTATTTACATCTCAACCTCCCCCCACATCCTACTGTTGTATTTACATCTCAACCTCCCCCCACATCCTACTGTTGTATTTACATCTCAACCCCTCCCCCCCACATCCTGCTGTTGTATCTTCCTCTACCTCTCTGGTCTTCCTCTACCTCTCTGGTCTTCCTCTACCTCTCTGGTCTTCCTCTACCTCTCTGGTCTTCCTCTACCTCTCTGGTCTTCCTCTACCTCTCTGGTCTTCCTCTACCTATATCTCTCTGGTCGTTTCTCCTCTCCTCTGCTGCTCTCGTCAGACTGATATAAAGCTGGTCTCGTTAATCACACTCCTCTCCCCTCCCCACCTTTTCTCTCTTCCCTGCTCCCCCCTTCTCCTTTTCTCTATCCCCTCTGCTCCTCTTCTCTCATCCTCTCCTCTCCTCTGCTGCTCTCGTCAGACTGATATAAAGCTGGTCTCATTTATCTCACACAGAGCTGTCTACTGCGCCTCTCCTCTCTGCTCCCCTCCTCCACTCTCCTCCCCTCTCTGCTCCCCTCCTCCATTCTCCTCCCCTCTCTGCTCCCCTCCTCCATTCTCCTCCCCTCTCTGCTCCCCTCCTCCATTCTCCTCCCCTCTCGGCTCCCCTCCTCCCCTCTGCTCCTCTTCTCTCATCCTCTCCACACCTCTCCTCTGCTGCTCTCATCAAGCAGATAAAAAGCTGGTCACACACCAAGATATCTCCTGCTCCTCTCCCTCCCCTCCTTTCCTCTAGCCCCTCTTCTCCTCTTCTCTCATCCTCTCCTCTCCTCTGCTGCTCTCGTCAGACTGATATAAAGCTGGTCTCGTTAATCACACTCCTCTCCCCTCCCCACCTTTTCTCTCTTCCCTGCTCCCCCCTTCTCCTTTTCTCTATCCCCTCTGCTCCTCTTCTCTCATCCTCTCCTCTCCTCTGCTGCTCTCATCAGACTGATATAAAGCTGGTCTCATTCATCTCACACAGAGCTGTCTACTGCTCCTCTCCTCTCTGCTCCCCTCCTCCACTCTCCTCCCCTCTCTGCTCCCCTCCTCCACTCTCCTCCCCTCTGCTCCCCTCCTCCATTCTCCTCCCCTCTCTGCTCCCCGCCTCCATTCTCCTCCCCTCTCTGCTCCCCTCCTCCATTCTCCTCTCCTCTCTGCTCCCCTCCTCCACTCTCCTCCCCTCTGCTCCCCTCCTCCACTCTCCTCCCCTCTCTGCTCCCCTCCTCCCTCCACTCTCCTCCCCCTCTGCTCCCCTCCTCCATTCTCCTCCCCTCTCTGCTCCCCTCCTCCATTCTCCTCCCCTCTCTGCCCCTCCTCCATTCTCCTCCCCTCTCTGCTCCCCTCCTCCATTCCCTCCCCTCTCTGCTCCCCCTCCTCCATTCTCCTCCCCTCTTGCTCCCTCCTCCCCTCTCTGCTCTCCTCTCTGCTCTCCTCTCTGCTCCTCTCTCCTCCCCTCTCTGCTCTCCTCTCTCCTCCCCTCTCTGCTCCCCTCTCTCCTCCCCTCTCTGCTCTCCCCTACTCTCCTCTCTGCTCTCCCCTCCCCTCTGCCACTCTCTCCTCCCCTCCTCCACTCTCCCCTCTCCTCTCTGCGCTCCCTCTCTGCTCTCCTCTCTCCTCCACTCTCTGCTCTCCGCCTCCTCCTCTTCACTCCCTCTCTGCTCTCCTCTCTCCTCCCCTCTCTGCTCTCCTCTCTCCCTCCCCTCTCTGCTCTCCTCTCTCCACTCCTCTCTGCTCTCCTCTCCTCTCTGATCTCCTCTCTCCACTCCTCTCTGCTCTCCCTCTCTCCTCCCCTCCCCTACTCTCCTCTCTGCTCTCCTCTCTCCTCCCCTCTCTGCTCTCCTCTCTCCTCCCCTCTCTGCTCCCCTACTCTCCTCCCCTCTCTGCTCTCCTCTCTCCTCCCCTCTCTGCTCCCCTACTCTCCTCCCCTCTCTGCTTCCCTACTCTCCTCTCTGCTCTCCTCCCCTCTCTGCTCCCCTCCTCCTCTTCCCTCCCCTCTTTCCTCTCCTCTCCCCTCTTTCCTTTCCTCTCCCCTCCCCTCTTTCCTCTCCTTTTCCCTTCCCTCCTCTCCTCTCCTCTCTCCTCTCAGCTGCTCTCATCATTAATCACACACAGAGCTGTCTAGTGCTCCTCTCTGTCTCGAGGCTGAACACCCTGGATTTATTTAAACCGCTCTTTCATATAGTCAATGCCGTGTGTGTGTCGTGAGTCCAGCCCTCTCATCATTTGGCCAATAATGTTGTCTGCTGTTTCTATGGAAACAGACCAGGACTTATTTAAAATATTGTCCCCTTCTATGCACTTTAACCCTCAGCTAGGAATACGGCCAGGCCCTGAGAGGACAGACACACACATCTCGCTGGGCAATGGTGATTGGCTTTCTAATATATCCTTATCTTAATGGAGAAAAAGTAGGTAGGATGATGGGAGGAATGAGAGAGGAGGTGGAGGGAGCAGGAGGAGGAGGTAGGAAGGAGGTAGGAACAAGCGAGGAATGAGGGAGCAGGAGGAGGAGGTAGGAACAGGGGAGGAATGAGGGAGCAGGAGGAGGAGGAGGTAGGAACAGGGGAGGAATGAGAGAGCAGGAGGAAGAGGTGGGAAGGAGGTAGAGGAATGAGGGAACAGGAGGAGGAGGTAGGAAGGAGGTAGAGAAATGAGGGAGCAGGAGGAGGAGGTAGGAAGGAGGTAGAGAAATGAGGGAGCAGGAGGAGGAGGTAGGAAGGAGGTAGAGAAATGAGGGAGCAGGAGGAAGAGGTAGGAAGGAGGTAGAGAAATGAGGGAGCAGAGGGGGAGGTAGGAACAGGGGAGGAATGAGGGAGCAGGAGGAGGAGGTAGGAAGGAGGTAGAGAAATGAGGGAGCAGGAGGAGGAGGTAGGAAGAAGGTAGAGAAATGAGGGAGCAGGAGGAGGAGGTAGGACGGAGGTAGAGGAATGAGGGAGCAGGAGGAGGAGGTAGGAACATGGGAGGAATGAGGGAGCAGGAGGAGGTAGGGAGGAGGTAGAGGAATGAGGGAGGAGGTATGTAAGGAGGTAGAGGAATGAGGGAGCAGGAGGAGGTAGGAACAGGGGAGGCATGAGGAGGTAGGGAGCAGGTAGAGGAATGAGGGAGCAGGTGGAGGAGGTAGAGGAATGAGGGTGCAGGAGGAGGAGGTAAAGGAATGAGGGAGCAGGTAGAGGAATGAGGGAGCAAGTGGAGCAGGTAGGAACAGGGGAGGAATGAGGGAGCAGGAGGAGGTAGGGAGGAGGTAGAGGAATGAGGGAGCAGGAGGAGGAGGTAGGAAGGAGGTAGAGGAATGAGGGAGCAGGAGGAGGAGGAGGTAGGAACAGGGGAGGAATGAGGGAGCAGGAAGAGGTAGGGAGGAGGTAGAGGAATGAGGGAACAGGGGAGGTAGAGGAATGAGGGAGCAGGAGGAGGAGGTAGGAACAGGGGAGGAATGAGGGAGCAGGAGGTAGGAAGGAGAGAGGAATGATGGAGCAGGAGGAGGAGGTATGAAGGAGGTAGAGGAATGAGGGAGCAGGTAGAGGAGGTAGAGGAATGAGGGAGCAGGAGGAGGAGGTAGGAACAGGGGATGAATGAGGGAGCGGGAGGAGGAGGTGGTAGGGAGGAGGTAGAGGAATGAGGGAGCAGGAGTAGGAGGTAGGAACATGGGAGGAATAAGGGAGCAGGAGGAGGTTGGGAGGAGGTAGAGGAATGAGGGAGAGGACTGAGGGAGGAGGTATGTAAGGAGGTAGAGGAATGAGGGAGCAGGAGGAGGTAGGAACAGGGGAGGCATGAGAAGGTAGGGAGCAGGTAGAGGAATGAGGGAGCAGGTGGAGGAGGTAAGAAGGAGGTAGAGGAATGAGGGTGCAGGATGAGGAGGTAGGAAGGAGGTAGAGGAATGAGGGAGCATGTAGAGGAATGAGGGAGCAGGTAAAGGAATGAGGGAGCAGGAGGAGGAGGTAGGAACAGTGGAGGAATGAGGGAGCAGGAGGAGGTAGGGAGAAGGTAGAGGAATGAGGGAGCAGGATGAGGAGGTAGGAAGGAGGTAGAGGAATGAGGGAGCAGGAGGAGGAGGAGGTAGGAACAGGGGAGGAATGAGGGAGCAGGAGGAGGAGGTAAGAAGGAGAGAGGAATGATGGAGCAGGAGGAGGAGGTATGAAGGAGGTAGAGGAATGAGGGAGCAGGTAGAGGAGGTAGAGGAATGAGGGAGCAGGAGGAGGAGGTAGGAACAGGGGATGAATGAGGGAGCGGGAGGAGGAGGTGGTAGGGAGGAGGTAGAGGAATGAGGGAGCAGGAGGAGGAGGTAGGAACAGAGGATGAATGAGGGAGAAGGTGGAGGAGGTAGGAATGAGGGAGCTGGAGGAGGAAGTAGGGAGATGGAGGAGGTAGAGGAATGAGGGAACAGCAGGAAGAGGAGGTAGGGAGAGGGAGCAGGTGGAGGAGGTAGAGGAATGAGGGAGCAGGAGGAGGAGGTAGGAACAGGGGATGAATGAGGGAGCGGGAGGAGGTAGAGGAATGAGGGAGCAGGAGGAGGAGGTGGGAGGAAGTGGAGGATTGAGGAGGTAGGGAGAGACTCTGTCCCCATCTAGCTGCTGTGTGGAGAGACAAGACAAATACTCTGTCCCCATCTGTCTGTTGTGTGGAGAGACAAGACAAAGACTCTGTCCCCATCTGTCTGTTGTGTGGAGAGACAAGACAAAGACTCTGTCCCCATCTGGCTGCTGTGTGGAGAGACAAAGACTCTGTCCCCATCTAGCTGCTGTGTGGAGAGACAAGACAAAGACTCTGTCCTCATCTGGCTGTTGTGTGGAGGGACAAAGACTCTGTCCCCATCTAGCTGCTGTGTGGAGAGACAAAGACTCTGTCCCCATCTAGCTGCTGTGTGGAGAGACAAGACAAAGACTCTGTCCCCATCTGGCTGTTGCGTGGAGAGACAAGACAAAGACTCTGTCCCCATCTGGCTGCTGTGTGGAGAGACAAGACAAAGACTCTGTCCTCATCTGGCTGTTGTGTGGAGAGACAAGACAAAGACTCTGTCCCCATCTGGCTGTTGTGTGGAGAGACAAGACTAAGACTCTGTCCCCATCTGGCTGTTGCGTGGAGAGACAAGACAAAGACTCTGTCCCCATCTGGCTGCTGTGTGGAGAGACAAAGACTCTGTCCCCATCTGGCTGCTGTGTGGAGAGACAAAGACTCTGTCCCCATCTAGCTGCTGTGTGGAGAGACAAGACAAAGACTCTGTCCCCATCTGGCTGTTGCGTGGAGAGACAAGACAAAGACTCTGTCCCCATCTGGCTGCTGTGTGGAGAGACAAAGACTCTGTCCCCATCTAGCTGCTGTGTGGAGAGACAAGACAAAGACTCTGTCCTCATCTGGCTGTTGTGTGGAGAGACAAGACAAAGACTCTGTCCCCATCTGGCTGTTGTGTGGAGAGACAAGACTAAGACTCTGTCCCCATCTGGCTGTTGCGTGGAGAGACAAGACAAAGACTCTGTCCCCATCTGGCTGCTGTGTGGAGAGACAAAGACTCTGTCCCCATCTGGCTGCTGTGTGGAGAGACAAAGACTCTGTCCCCATCTAGCTGCTGTGTGGAGAGACAAGACAAAGACTCTGTCCTCATCTGGCTGTTGTGTGGAGGGACAAAGACTCTGTCCCCATCTAGCTGCTGTGTGGAGAGACAAAGACTCTGTCCCCATCTGGCTGCTGTGTGGAGAGACAAAGACTCTGTCCCCATCTGGCTGTTGTGTGGAGAGACAAAGACTCTGTCCCCATCTGGCTGTTGTGTGGAGAGACAAAGACTCTGTCCCCATCTGGCTGCTGTGTGGAGAGACAAAGACTGCCTGTCTGTATTCACCCTGTTGAAATAATGAAGCATGGCGACTAGGTAACTGCAGAAGATCCAACTGTTATACTCTGACTCGTCATTACTCGTTTTGTTTGCAGAGGAAAAGTACATGTGGATTGGTCTGGCATCTTCAAAGTGTGCCTCGGCAGAAATATTAGTTCATGTTCCGTTTTTGTTTTGGCGTGGTGGTAATGACCGCAACGGAAACGTTGGCTCTCTACTCACTGTACAGTTCACTGCTTTAGCCCAGAGCCTGCCGTTTCACACAATATACAGTTCACTGCTTTAGCCCAGAGCCTGCTGTTTCACACACTGTACAGTTCACTGCTTTAGTCCAGAGCCTGCCGTTTCACACACTGTACAGGTCACTGCTTTAGCCCAGAGCCTGCCTGCTGTTTCACACACTGTACAGTTCACTGCTTTAGCCCAGAGCCTGCTGTTTCACACACTGTACAGTTCACTGCTTTAGCCCAGAGCCTGCCGTTTCACACACTGTACAGTTCACTGCTTTAGCCCAGAGCCTGCTGTTTCACACACTGTACAGTTCACTGCTTTAGTCCAGAACCTGCCGTTTCACACACTGTACAGTTCACTGCTTTAGCCCAGAGCCTGCCGTTTCACACACTGTACAGTTCTTTAGCCCAGAGCCTGCTGTTTCACACACTGTACAGCACTGCTTTAGTCCAGAGCCTGCCGTTTCACACACTGTACAGTTCACTGCTTTAGCCCAGAGCCTGCCGTTTCACACACTGTACAGTTCACTGCTTTAGCCCAGAGCCTGCCGTTTCACACACTGTACAGTTCACTGCTTTAGCCCAGAGCCTGCTGTTTCACACACTGTACAGTTCACTGCTTTAGTCCAGAGCCTGCTGTTTCACACACTGTACAGTTCACTGCTTTAGCCCAGAGCCTGCTGTTTCACACACTGTACAGTTCACTGCTTTAGCCCAGAGCCTGCTGTTTCACACACTGTACAGTTCACTGCTTTAGCCCAGAGCCTGCCGTTTCACACACTGTACAGTTCACTGCTTTAGCCCAGAGCCTGCCGTTTCACACACTGTACAGTTCACTGCTTTAGCCCAGAGCCTGCTGTTTCACACACTGTACAGTTCACTGCTTTAGCCCAGAGCCTGCTGTTTCACACACTGTACAGTTCACTGCTTTAGTCCAGAGCCTGCTGTTTCACACACTGTACAGTTCACTGCTTTAGCCCAGAGCCTGCTGTTTCACACACTGTACAGTTCACTGCTTTAGTCCAGAGCCTGCCGTTTCACACACTGTACAGGTCACTGCTTTAGCCCAGAGCCTGCTGTTTCACACACTGTACAGTTCACTGCTTTAGTCCAGAGCCTGCTGTTTCACACACTGTACAGTTCACTGCTTTAGTCCAGAGCCTGCCGTTTCACACACTGTACAGTTCACTGCTTTAGCCCAGAGCCTGCTGTTTCACACACTGTACAGTTCACTGCTTTAGTCCAGAGCCTGCTGTTTCACACACTGTACAGGTCACTGCTTTAGCCCAGAGCCTGCTGTTTCACACACTGTACAGTTCACTGCTTTAGCCCAGAGCCTGCTGTTTCACACACTGTACAGTTCACTGCTTTAGCCCAGAGCCTGCCGTTTCACACACTGTACAGTTCACTGCTTTAGCCCAGAGCCTGCTGTTTCACACACTGTACAGTTCACTGCTTTAGGCCAGAGCCTGCCGTTTCACACACTGTACAGTTCACTGCTTTAGCCCAGAGCCTGCCGTTTCACACACTGTACAGCACTGCTTTAGCCCAGAGCCTGCCGTTTCACACACAACCATAGATACACTCAGAACCTGGAGCCAGCCTAGTCTTCCCCGGTTCAGTAGAGAGTAAAGCCCTGCCTCACTGCCTGATCCCAGATCAGGTTATATCCATCATCCGTTGACGGCCGCAGTGTGTCCATGCCGTTGTGTGGAGACTTGCAAAATACAACAGGCATTTTGAGAAGCAGCTCAGTGGCAGTCTGTTGACCAGAAGGAGATCTGTCTGTCCTCGTTGTGATGGGAAAGACCTTATTCGTTTTGAGAAGCAGCTCAGTGGCAGTCTGTTGACCAGAAGGAGATCTGTCTGTCCTCGTTGTGATGGGAAAGACCTTATTCGTTTTGAGAAGCAGCTCAGTGGCAGTCTGTTGACCAGAAGGAGATCTGTCTGTCCTCATTGTGATGGGAAAGACCTTATTCGTTTTGAGAAGCAGCTCAGTGGCAGTCTGTTGACCAGAAGGAGATCTGTCTGTCCTCGTTGTGATGGGAAAGACCTTATTCGTTTTGAGAAGCAGCTCAGTGGCAGTCTGTTGACCAGATGGAGATCTGTCTGTCCTCGTTGTGATGGGAAAGACCTTATTCGTTTTGAGGAGCAGCTCAGTGGCAGTCTGTTGACCAGAAGGAGATCTGTCTGTCCTCGTTGGCAAAGGAAAGGCCTTATTCTCACATCCCTTCTAGACGTGTGTCTGAGGAACCATCTCCTCTATCTCTTCATTGTGATGGAGAACGAAATGGCTTTATTTAATTCATTTATTTGGTTCATTTCCTAATCAACTCACATTCCTGTCTTTGTGTCCTCATAGAGCCTAGATATGGAAGTCTGTGACTGACAGGGCCTCGTCTCAGCCTCTTGGGGAGAGTGAAAGAGAGAGCTCTGTTCCCAGTGATTGAAGATGAGCATTAGATAACCAAAGATTACCTTTTAAAAGCAGCTCCTCCATGCCTCACCTTCCTCTCATCTTCCCCTCTTTTCTTCCCCCTTTCCCTCCTTCCTCCCTTACCCAGACCCTCCTCCAGCTCCACCCACCCTCCCTCCCTCCCTTTCCCTCTCTCCCTTACCCAGACCCTCCTCCTCCCTCCGTCCCTTACCCAGACCCTCCTCCTCCCACCCTCCCTTACCCAGACCCTCCTCCTCCCTCCCTTTCCCTCCTTCCTCCCTTACCCAGACCCTCCTCCAGCTCCACCCACTCTCCCTCCCTCCCTTACCCAGATCCTCCTCCTCCCTCCCTTTCCCTCCTTCCTCCCTTATCCAGCTCCTCCCTTCTTCCCTTTCCCTCTCTCCCATACCCAGACCCTCCCCCCTTTCCACCTCTCCCTTACCCAGATCTTCCCTCCCTCCCTTTCCCTCCTCCCTTCCCCAGACCCTCCCTTCCCCAGACCCCCTCCTCCCTTCCCCAGACCCCCTCCTCCCTTCCCCAGACCCCCTCCTCCCTTCCCCAGACCCCCTCCTCCCTTCCCCAGACCCCCTCCTCCCTTCCCCAGACCCTCGCTTCCCCAGACCCCCTCCTCCCTTCCCCAGGCCTTCCTGTAGTCTTGTCCTCACATCCTTCCTCTGTTTCTCCATCTTTTATCCCAAATGGTACTCTATTCCCTAAAGGGCCCAGACCAGAAGTAGTACAGTCAGTCATGAATAGGGTGGTGTTTGGGACGGTGTAAACCTGCCAGTCTGGTTGGTTGCAGCTCTGGATACGATCTGATTGGGCAGTAATTGACTGAGGACCAGATAAGGAAGTGAATTGTCTCTGTTTTCACACTGTCTTTTCCCTCTTGTTTCTGTCTGGAATGACTTCTGTATCCTGGCTGGAATGACTGTTCTGTATCCTGGCTGGAATGACTGTTCTGTATCCTGGCTGGAATGACTGTTCTGTGTCCTGGCTGGAATGACTGTTCTGTGTCCTGGCTGGAATGACTGTTCTGTGTCCTGGCTGGAATGACTGTTCTGTGTCCTGACTGGAATGACTGTTCTGTATCCTGACTGGAATGACTGTTCTGTATCCTGGCTGGAATGACTGTTCTGTGTCCTGGCTGGAATGACTGTTCTGTGTCCTGGCTGGAATGACTGTTCTGTATCCTGGCTGGAATGACTGTTCTGTGTCCTGGCTGGAATGACTGTTCTGTGTCCTGGCTGGAATGACTGTTCTGTATCCTGGCTGGAATGACTGTTCTGTGTCCTGGCTGGAATGACTGTTCTGTGTCCTGGCTGGGCTGGAAGGACTGTTCTGTGTCCTGGCTGGGCTGGAATGACTGTTCTGTATCCTGGCTGGAATGACTGTTCTGTGTCCTGGCTGGAATGACTGTTCTGTATCCTGGCTGGAATGACTGTTCTGTGTCCTGGCTGGAATGACTGTTCTGTGTCCTGGCTGGGCTGGAAGGACTGTTCTGTGTCCTGGCTGGAATGACTGTTCTGTATCCTGGCTGGGCTGGAATGACTGTTCTGTATCCTGGCTGGAATGACTGTTCTGTATCCTGGCTGGAATGACTGTTCTGTATCCTGGCTGGAATGACTGTTCTGTATCCTGGCTGGAATGACTGTTCTGTGTCCTGGCTGGAATGACTGTTCTGTATCCTGGCTGGAATGACTGTTCTGTATCCTGGCTGGAATGACTGTTCTGTATCCTGGCTGGAATGACTGTTCTGTATCCTGGCTGGAATGACTGTTCTGTATCCTGGCTGGAATGACTGTTCTGTATCCTGGCTGGAATGACTGTTCTGTGTCCTGGCTGGAATGACTGTTCTGTATCCTGGCTGGAATGACTGTTCTGTATCCTGGCTGGGCTGGAATGACTGTTCTGTATCCTGGCTGGAATGACTGTTCTGTATCCTGGCTGGAATGACTGTTCTGTGTCCTGGCTGGAATGACTGTTCTGTGTCCTGGCTGGAATGACTGTTCTGTGTCCTGGCTGGAATGACTGTTCTGTGTCCTGGCTGGAATGACTGTTCTGTGTCCTGGCTGGAATGACTGTTCTGTATCCTGGCTGGAATGACTGTTCTGTATCCTGGCTGGAATGACTGTTCTGTATCCTGGCTGGAATGGCTGTTCTGTGTCCTGGCTGGAATGACTGTTCTGTATCCTGGCTGGAATGACTGTTCTGTGTCCTGGCTGGAATGACTGTTCTGTATCCTGGCTGGAATGACTGTTCTGTATCCTGGCTGGAATGACTGTTCTGTATCCTGGCTGGGCTGGAATGACTGTTCTGTATCCTGGCTGGAATGACTGTTCTGTATCCTGGCTGGAATGACTGTTCTGTCTCCTGGCTGGAATGACTGTTCAGTATCCTGGCTGGAATGACTGTTCTGTATCCTGGCTGGAAGGACTGTTCTGTGTCCTGGCTGGAATGACTGTTCTGTATCCTGGCTGGAATGACTGTTCTGTGTCCTGGCTGGAATGACTGTTCTGTATCCTGGCTGGAAGGACTGTTCTGTGTCCTGGCTGGAATGACTGTTCTGTATCCTGGCTGGAATGACTGTTCTGTGTCCTGGCTGGGCTGGAATGACTGTTCTGTATCCTGGCTGGAATGACTGTTCTGTGTCCTGGCTGGGCTGGAATGACTGTTCTGTATCCTGGCTGGAATGACTGTTCTGTATCCTGGCTGGAATGACTGTTCTGTGTCCTGGCTGGAATGACTGTTCTGTATCCTGGCTGGGCTGGAATGACTGTTCTGTATCCTGGCTGGAATGACTGTTCTGTGTCCTGGCTGGAAGGACTGTTCTGTGTCCTGGCTGGAATGACTGTTCTGTATCCTGGCTGGAATGACTGTTCTGTATCCTGGCTGGAATGACTGTTCTGTATCCTGGCTGGAATGACTGTTCTGTATCCTGGCTGGAATGACTGTTCTGTATCCTGGCTGGAATGACTGTTCTGTATCCTGGCTGGAAGGACTGTTCTGTGTCCTGGCTGGAATGACTGTTCTGTATCCTGGCTGGAATGACTGTTCTGTATCCTGGCTGGAATGACTTTTCTGTATCCTGGCTGGAATGACTGTTCTGTATCCTGGCTGGGCTGGAATGACTGTTCTGTGTCCTGGCTGGAATGACTGTTCTGTGTCCTGGCTGGAATGACTGTTCTGTATCCTGGCTGGAATGACTGTTCTGTATCCTGGCTGGAATGACTGTTCTGTGTCCTGGCTGGAATGACTGTTCTGTGTCCTGGCTGGAATGACTGTTCTGTGTCCTGGCTGGAATGACTGTTCTGTATCCTGGCTGGAATGACTGTTCTGTGTCCTGGCTGGAATGACTGTTCTGTGTCCTGGCTGGAATGACTGTTCTGTGTCCTGGCTGGAATGACTGTTCTGTATCCTGGCTGGAATGACTGTTCTGTATCCTGGCTGGAATGACTGTTCTGTATCCTGGCTGGAATGACTGTTCTGTATCCTGGCTGGAATGACTGTTCTGTATCCTGGCTGGAATGACTGTTCTGTGTCCTGGCTGGGCTGGAACGACTGTTCTGTATCCTGGCTGGAATGACTGTTCTGTATCCTGGCTGGAATGACTGTTCTGTGTCCTGGCTGGAATGACTGTTCTGTGTCCTGGCTGGAATGACTGTTCTGTGTCCTGGCTGGAATGACTGTTCTGTATCCTGGCTGGAATGACTGTTCTGTATCCTGGCTGGAATGACTGTTCTGTATCCTGGCTGGAATGACTGTTCTGTGTCCTGGCTGGAATGACTGTTCTGTGTCCTGGCTGGAATGACTGTTCTGTGTCCTGGCTGGAATGACTGTTCTGTGTCCTGGCTGGAATGACTGTTCTGTATCCTGGCTGGAATGACTGTTCTGTGTCCTGGCTGGAATGACTGTTCTGTATCCTGGCTGGGCTGGAATGACTGTTCTGTATCCTGGCTGGAATGACTGTTCTGTGTCCTGGCTGGAATGACTGTTCTGTATCCTGGCTGGAAGGACTGTTCTGTGTCCTGGCTGGAATGACTGTTCTGTATCCTGGCTGGGCTGGAATGACTGTTCTGTATCCTGGCTGGAATGACTGTTCTGTATCCTGGCTGGAATGACTGTTCTGTATCCTGGCTGGAATGACTGTTCTGTATCCTGGCTGGAATGACTGTTCTGTGTCCTGGCTGGAATGACTGTTCTGTGTCCTGGCTGGAATGACTGTTCTGTGTCCTGGCTGGAATGACTGTTCTGTGTCCTGGCTGGAATGACTGTTCTGTGTCCTGGCTGGAATGACTGTTCTGTATCCTGGCTGGAATGACTGTTCTGTGTCCTGGCTGGAATGACTGTTCTGTATCCTGGCTGGAATGACTGTTCTGTATCCTGGCTGGGCTGGAATGACTGTTCTGTATCCTGGCTGGAAGGACTGTTCTGTGTTCTGGCTGGAATGACTGTTCTTTATCCTGGCTGGGCTGGAATGACTGTTCTGTGTCCTGGCTGGAATGACTGTTCTGTGTCCTGGCTGGAATGACTGTTCTGTGTCCTGGCTGGAATGACTGTTCTGTGTTCTGGCTGGAATGACTGTTCTGTATCCTGGCTGGAATGACTGTTCTGTGTTCTGGCTGGAATGACTGTTCTGTGTCCTGGCTGGAATGACTGTTCTGTGTCCTGGCTGGAATGACTGTTCTGTATCCTGGCTGGAAGGACTGTTCTGTGTCCTGGCTGGAATGACTGTTCTGTATCCTGGCTGGAATGACTGTTCTGTGTTCTGGCTGGAATGACTGTTCTGTATCCTGGCTGGAATGACTGTTCTGTATCCTGGCTGGAATGACTGTTCTGTGTCCTGGCTGGAATGACTGTTCTGTGTCCTGGCTGGAATGACTGTTCTGTGTCCTGGCTGGAATGACTGTTCTGTGTCCTGGCTGGGCTGGAATGACTGTTCTGTGTCCTGGCTGGAATGACTGTTCTGTATCCTGGCTGGGCTGGAATGACTGTTCTGTATCCTGGCTGGAATGACTGTTCTGTATCCTGGCTGGAATGACTGTTCTGTATCCTGGCTGGAATGACTGTTCTGTGTCCTGGCTGGAATGACTGTTCTGTGTCCTGGCTGGGCTGGAATGACTGTTCTGTATCCTGGCTGGAATGACTGTTCTGTATCCTGGCTGGAATGACTGTTCTGTATCCTGGCTGGAATGACTGTTCTGTGTCCTGGCTGGAATGACTGTTCTGTGTCCTGGCTGGAATGACTGTTCTGTATCCTGGCTGGAATGACTGTTCTGTGTCCTGGCTGGAATGACTGTTCTGTATCCTGGCTGGAATGACTGTTCTGTGTTCTGGCTGGAATGACTGTTCTGTATCCTGGCTGGAATGACTGTTCTGTGTTCTGGCTGGAATGACTGTTCTGTATCCTGGCTGGAATGACTGTTCTGTGTTCTGGCTGGAATGACTGTTCTGTGTCCTGGCTGGAATGACTGTTCTGTGTCCTGGCTGGAATGACTGTTCTGTATCCTGGCTGGAAGGACTGTTCTGTGTCCTGGCTGGAATGACTGTTCTGTGTCCTGGCTGGAATGACTGTTCTGTGTCCTGGCTGGAATGACTGTTCTGTGTCCTGGCTGGGCTGGAAGGACTGTTCTGTGTCCTGGCTGGGCTGGAATGACTGTTCTGTATCCTGGCTGGAATGACTGTTCTGTGTCCTGGCTGGAATGACTGTTCTGTATCCTGGCTGGAATGACTGTTCTGTGTCCTGGCTGGAATGACTGTTCTGTGTCCTGGCTGGGCTGGAAGGACTGTTCTGTGTCCTGGCTGGAATGACTGTTCTGTATCCTGGCTGGGCTGGAATGACTGTTCTGTATCCTGGCTGGAATGACTGTTCTGTATCCTGGCTGGAATGACTGTTCTGTATCCTGGCTGGAATGACTGTTCTGTATCCTGGCTGGAATGACTGTTCTGTGTCCTGGCTGGAATGACTGTTCTGTATCCTGGCTGGAATGACTGTTCTGTATCCTGGCTGGAATGACTGTTCTGTATCCTGGCTGGAATGACTGTTCTGTATCCTGGCTGGAATGACTGTTCTGTATCCTGGCTGGAATGACTGTTCTGTATCCTGGCTGGAATGACTGTTCTGTGTCCTGGCTGGAATGACTGTTCTGTATCCTGGCTGGAATGACTGTTCTGTATCCTGGCTGGGCTGGAATGACTGTTCTGTATCCTGGCTGGAATGACTGTTCTGTATCCTGGCTGGAATGACTGTTCTGTGTCCTGGCTGGAATGACTGTTCTGTGTCCTGGCTGGAATGACTGTTCTGTGTCCTGGCTGGAATGACTGTTCTGTGTCCTGGCTGGAATGACTGTTCTGTGTCCTGGCTGGAATGACTGTTCTGTATCCTGGCTGGAATGACTGTTCTGTATCCTGGCTGGAATGACTGTTCTGTATCCTGGCTGGAATGGCTGTTCTGTGTCCTGGCTGGAATGACTGTTCTGTATCCTGGCTGGAATGACTGTTCTGTGTCCTGGCTGGAATGACTGTTCTGTATCCTGGCTGGAATGACTGTTCTGTATCCTGGCTGGAATGACTGTTCTGTATCCTGGCTGGGCTGGAATGACTGTTCTGTATCCTGGCTGGAATGACTGTTCTGTATCCTGGCTGGAATGACTGTTCTGTCTCCTGGCTGGAATGACTGTTCAGTATCCTGGCTGGAATGACTGTTCTGTATCCTGGCTGGAAGGACTGTTCTGTGTCCTGGCTGGAATGACTGTTCTGTATCCTGGCTGGAATGACTGTTCTGTGTCCTGGCTGGAATGACTGTTCTGTGTCCTGGCTGGAATGACTGTTCTGTATCCTGGCTGGAATGACTGTTCTGTGTCCTGGCTGGGCTGGAATGACTGTCTGTATCCTGGCTGGAATGACTGTTCTGTGTCCTGGCTGGGCTGGAATGACTGTTCTGTATCCTGGCTGGAATGACTGTTCTGTATCCTGGCTGGAATGACTGTTCTGTGTCCTGGCTGGAATGACTGTTCTGTATCCTGGCTGGGCTGGAATGACTGTTCTGTATCCTGGCTGGAATGACTGTTCTGTGTCCTGGCTGGAAGGACTGTTCTGTGTCCTGGCTGGAATGACTGTTCTGTATCCTGGCTGGAATGACTGTTCTGTATCCTGGCTGGAATGACTGTTCTGTATCCTGGCTGGAATGACTGTTCTGTATCCTGGCTGGAATGACTGTTCTGTATCCTGGCTGGAATGACTGTTCTGTATCCTGGCTGGAAGGACTGTTCTGTGTCCTGGCTGGAATGACTGTTCTGTATCCTGGCTGGAATGACTGTTCTGTATCCTGGCTGGAATGACTGTTCTGTATCCTGGCTGGAATGACTGTTCTGTATCCTGGCTGGGCTGGAATGACTGTTCTGTGTCCTGGCTGGAATGACTGTTCTGTGTCCTGGCTGGAATGACTGTTCTGTATCCTGGCTGGAATGACTGTTCTGTATCCTGGCTGGAATGACTGTTCTGTGTCCTGGCTGGAATGACTGTTCTGTGTCCTGGCTGGAATGACTGTTCTGTGTCCTGGCTGGAATGACTGTTCTGTATCCTGGCTGGAATGACTGTTCTGTGTCCTGGCTGGAATGACTGTTCTGTGTCCTGGCTGGAATGACTGTTCTGTGTCCTGGCTGGAATGACTGTTCTGTATCCTGGCTGGAATGACTGTTCTGTATCCTGGCTGGAATGACTGTTCTGTATCCTGGCTGGAATGACTGTTCTGTATCCTGGCTGGAATGACTGTTCTGTGTCCTGGCTGGAATGACTGTTCTGTGTCCTGGCTGGGCTGGAACGACTGTTCTGTATCCTGGCTGGAATGACTGTTCTGTATCCTGGCTGGAATGACTGTTCTGTGTCCTGGCTGGAATGACTGTTCTGTGTCCTGGCTGGAATGACTGTTCTGTGTCCTGGCTGGAATGACTGTTCTGTATCCTGGCTGGAATGACTGTTCTGTATCCTGGCTGGAATGACTGTTCTGTATCCTGGCTGGAATGACTGTTCTGTGTCCTGGCTGGAATGACTGTTCTGTGTCCTGGCTGGAATGACTGTTCTGTATCCTGGCTGGAATGACTGTTCTGTGTCCTGGCTGGAATGACTGTTCTGTATCCTGGCTGGGCTGGAATGACTGTTCTGTATCCTGGCTGGAATGACTGTTCTGTGTCCTGGCTGGAATGACTGTTCTGTATCCTGGCTGGAAGGACTGTTCTGTGTCCTGGCTGGAATGACTGTTCTGTATCCTGGCTGGGCTGGAATGACTGTTCTGTATCCTGGCTGGAATGACTGTTCTGTATCCTGGCTGGAATGACTGTTCTGTATCCTGGCTGGAATGACTGTTCTGTATCCTGGCTGGAATGACTGTTCTGTGTCCTGGCTGGAATGACTGTTCTGTGTCCTGGCTGGAATGACTGTTCTGTGTCCTGGCTGGAATGACTGTTCTGTGTCCTGGCTGGAATGACTGTTCTGTATCCTGGCTGGAATGACTGTTCTGTGTCCTGGCTGGAATGACTGTTCTGTATCCTGGCTGGAATGACTGTTCTGTATCCTGGCTGGGCTGGAATGACTGTTCTGTATCCTGGCTGGAAGGACTGTTCTGTGTTCTGGCTGGAATGACTGTTCTTTATCCTGGCTGGGCTGGAATGACTGTTCTGTGTCCTGGCTGGAATGACTGTTCTGTGTCCTGGCTGGAATGACTGTTCTGTGTCCTGGCTGGAATGACTGTTCTGTGTTCTGGCTGGAATGACTGTTCTGTATCCTGGCTGGAATGACTGTTCTGTGTTCTGGCTGGAATGACTGTTCTGTGTCCTGGCTGGAATGACTGTTCTGTGTCCTGGCTGGAATGACTGTTCTGTATCCTGGCTGGAAGGACTGTTCTGTGTCCTGGCTGGAATGACTGTTCTGTATCCTGGCTGGAATGACTGTTCTGTGTTCTGGCTGGAATGACTGTTCTGTATCCTGGCTGGAATGACTGTTCTGTATCCTGGCTGGAATGACTGTTCTGTGTCCTGGCTGGAATGACTGTTCTGTGTCCTGGCTGGAATGACTGTTCTGTGTCCTGGCTGGAATGACTGTTCTGTGTCCTGGCTGGGCTGGAATGACTGTTCTGTGTCCTGGCTGGAATGACTGTTCTGTATCCTGGCTGGGCTGGAATGACTGTTCTGTATCCTGGCTGGAATGACTGTTCTGTATCCTGGCTGGAATGACTGTTCTGTATCCTGGCTGGAATGACTGTTCTGTGTCCTGGCTGGAATGACTGTTCTGTGTCCTGGCTGGGCTGGAATGACTGTTCTGTATCCTGGCTGGAATGACTGTTCTGTATCCTGGCTGGAATGACTGTTCTGTATCCTGGCTGGAATGACTGTTCTGTGTCCTGGCTGGAATGACTGTTCTGTGTCCTGGCTGGAATGACTGTTCTGTATCCTGGCTGGAATGACTGTTCTGTGTCCTGGCTGGAATGACTGTTCTGTATCCTGGCTGGAATGACTGTTCTGTGTTCTGGCTGGAATGACTGTTCTGTATCCTGGCTGGAATGACTGTTCTGTGTTCTGGCTGGAATGACTGTTCTGTATCCTGGCTGGAATGACTGTTCTGTGTTCTGGCTGGAATGACTGTTCTGTGTCCTGGCTGGAATGACTGTTCTGTGTCCTGGCTGGAATGACTGTTCTGTATCCTGGCTGGAAGGACTGTTCTGTGTCCTGGCTGGAATGACTGTTCTGTGTCCTGGCTGGAAGGACTGTTCTGTGTTCTGGCTGGAAGAACTGTTCTGTATCCTGGCTGGAATGACTGTTCTGTATCCTGGCTGGGCTGGAATGACTGTTCTGTATCCTGGCTGGGCTGGAATGACTGTTCTGTATCCTGGCTGGGCTGGAATGACTGTTCTGTGTCCTGGCTGGGCTGGAATGACTGTTCTGTATCCTGGCTGGAAGGACTGTTCTGTGTCCTGGCTGGAATGACTGTTCTGTATCCTGGCTGGGCTGGAATGACTGTTCTGTATCCTGGCTGGGCTGGAATGACTGTTCTGTATCCTGGCTGGGCTGGAATGACTGTTCTGTGTCCTGGCTGGGCTGGAATGACTGTTCTGTATCCTGGCTGGGCTGGAAGGACTGTTCTGTGTCCTGGCTGGAATGACTGTTCTGTGTCCTGGCTGGAATGACTGTTCTGTGTCCTGGCTGGAATGACTGTTCTGTATCCTGGCTGGAATGACTGTTCTGTGTCCTGGCTGGAATGACTGTTCTGTATCCTGGCTGGAAGGACTGTTCTGTGTCCTGGCTGGAATGACTGCTCTGTATCCTGGCTGGAATGACTGTTCTGTATCCTGGCTGGAATGACTGTTCTGTGTCCTGGCTGGAATGACTGTTCTGTATCCTGGCTGGAAGGACTGTTCTGTGTCCTGGCTGGAATGACTGTTCTGTGTCCTGGCTGGAATGACTGTTCTGTATCCTGGCTGGAAGGACTGTTCTGTGTCCTGGCTGGAATGACTGTTCTGTGTCCTGGCTGGAATGACTGTTCTGTATCCTGGCTGGAATGACTGTTCTGTATCCTGGCTGGAATGACTGTTCTGTATCCTGGCTGGGCTGGAATGACTGTTCTGTATCCTGGCTGGAATGACTGTTCTGTATCCTGGCTGGAATGATTGTTCTGTATCCTGGCTGGGCTGGAATGACTGTTCTGTATCCTGGCTGGAATGACTGTTCTGTATCCTGGCTGGGCTGGAATGACTGTTCTGTATCCTGGCTGGAATGACTGTTCTGTGTCCTGGCTGGAATGACTGTTCTGTGTCCTGGCTGGAATGACTGTTCTGTGTCCTGGCTGGAAGGACTTTTCTGTGTCCTGGCTGGAATGACTGTTCTGTATCCTGGCTGGAATGACTGTTCTGTGTCCTGGCTGGAATGACTGTTCTGTGTCCTGGCTGGAATGACTGTTCTGTGTCCTGGCTGGGCTGGAATGACTGTTCTGTATCCTGGCTGGAATGACTGTTCTGTATCCTGGCTGGAATGACTGTTCTGTATCCTGGCTGGAAGGACTGTTCTGGAATGAGACGCCACTGGGGAATATTATTACTGATAGAGCTGGGATCAGGGGCCAAAGCACTGGGAGCGCTCAACTGGTAAATAGACTTGGAATCAATACAACGACAGATCCACTAGGCTGAGGGTTCCTCCGTCCCAGATTGAAACCTATTCCCTGTCTAGTATAGAGGTCTGGTCTGCAGTAGTGCTCTACATAAGAAACAGGGTTCTATTTGGGACGTAGGCTGTTATTAACCCAACCACCAGACAGAGGGGACTGATACTAACCCAGCCACCAGACAGAGGAGACTGATACTAACCCAGCCACCAGACAGAGGAGACTGATACTAACCCAGCCACCAGACAGAGGAGACTGATACTAACCCAGCCACCAGACAGAGGAGACTGATACTAACCCAACCACCAGACAGAGGGGACTGATACAAACCCAGCCACCAGACAGAGGAGAATGATACAAACCCAGCCACCAGACAGAGGAGACTGATACTAACCCAGCCACCAGACAGAGGAGACTGGTACAAACCCAGCCACCAGACAGAGGAGACTGGTACAAACCCAGCCACCAGACAGAGGAGACTGATACTAACCCAACCACCAGACAGAGGAGTCTGATACTAACCCAGCCACCAGACAGAGGAGACTGATACTAACCCAGCCACCAGACAGAGGAGACTGATACTAACCCAGCCACCAGACAGAGGAGACTGATACTAACCCAGCCACCAGACAGAGGAGACTGATACTAACCCAGCCACCAGACAGAGGAGCCTGATACTAACCCAGCCACCAGACAGAGGGGACTGATACTAACCCAGCCGCCAGACAGAGGGGACTGATACTAACCCAGCCACCAGACAGAGGAGACTGGTACAAACCCAGCCACCAGACAGAGGAGACTGATACTAACCCAGCCACCAGACAGAGGAGACTGATACTAACCCAGCCACCAGACAGAGGAGACTGGTACTAACCCAGCCACCAGACAGAGGAGACTGATACTAACCCAGCCACCAGACAGAGGAGACTGATACTAACC
Organism: Oncorhynchus masou masou; assembly: GCF_036934945.1. Classification (NCBI taxonomy): domain Eukaryota; kingdom Metazoa; phylum Chordata; class Actinopteri; order Salmoniformes; family Salmonidae; genus Oncorhynchus; species Oncorhynchus masou. The sequence goes on along the minus strand of NW_027010985.1, from coordinate 228,005 downwards.
CAGCCACCAGACAGAGGGGAATGATACTAACCCAGCCACCAGACAGAGGAGACTGATACTAACCCAGCCACCAGACAGAGGAGACTGATACTAACCCAGCCACCAGACAGAGGAGAGTGATACTAACCCAGCCACCAGACAGAGGAGACTGATACTAACCCAGCCACCAGACAGAGGAGACTGATACTAACCCAGCCACCAGACAGAGGAGACTGATACTAACCCAGCCACCAGACAGAGGAGACTGATACTAACCCAGCCACCAGACAGAGGAGACTGATACTAACCCAGCCACCAGACAGAGGGGACTGATACTAACCCAGCCACCAGACAGAGGGGACTGATACTAACCCAGCCACCAGACAGAGGAGACTGGTACAAACCCAGCCACCAGACAGAGGAGACTGATACTAACCCAGCCACCAGACAGAGGAGACTGATACTAACCCAGCCACCAGACAGAGGAGACTGGTACTAACCCAGCCACCAGACAGAGGAGACTGATACTAACCCAGCCACCAGACAGAGGAGACTGATACTAACCCAGCCACCAGACAGAGGAGACTGATACTAACCCAGCCACCAGACAGAGGAGACTGATACTAACCCAGCCACCAGACAGAGGAGACTGATACTAACCCAGCCACCAGACAGAGGGGACTGATACTAACCCAGCCACCAGACAGAGGAGACTGATACTAACCCAGCCACCAGACAGAGGAGACTGATACAAACCCAGCCACCAGACAGAGGAGACTGATACTAACCCAGCCACCAGACAGAGGAGACTGATACTAACCCAGCCACCAGACAGAGGAGACTGATACTAACCCAGCCACCAGACAGAGGAGACTGATACTAACCCAGCCACCAGACAGAGGAGACTGATACTAACCCAGCCACCAGACAGAGGAGACTGATACTAACCCAGCCACCAGACAGAGGAGACTGATACTAACCCAGCCACCAGACAGAGGAGACTGATACTAACCCAGCCACCAGACAGAGGAGACTGATACTAACCCAGCCACCAGACAGAGGAGACTGATACTAACCCAGCCACCAGACAGAGGAGACTGATACAAACCCAGCCACCAGACAGAGGAGACTGATACTAACCCAGCCACCAGACAGAGGAGACTGATACTAACCCAGCCACCAGACAGAGGAGACTGATACTAACCCAGCCACCAGACAGAGGAGACTGATACTAACCCAGCCACCAGACAGAGGAGACTGATACTAACCCAGCCACCAGACAGAGGAGACTGATACAAACCCAGCCACCAGACAGAGGAGACTGATACTAACCCAGCCACCAGACAGAGGAGACTGATACTAACCCAGCCACCAGACAGAGGAGACTGATACTAACCCAGCCACCAGACAGAGGAGAGTGATACTAACCCAGCCACCAGACAGAGGAGACTGATACTAACCCAGCCACCAGACAGAGGAGACTGATACTAACCCAACCACCAGACAGAGGAGACTGGTACAAACCCAGCCACCAGACAGAGGAGACTGATACTAACCCAGCCACCAGACAGAGGAGACTGATACTAACCCAGCCACCAGACAGAGGAGACTGATACTAACCCAGCCACCAGACAGAGGAGACTGATACTAACCCAGCCACCAGACAGAGGAGACTGATACTAACCCCGCCACCAGACAGAGGAGACTGATACTAACCCAGCCACCAGACAGAGGAGACTGATACAAACCCAGCCACCAGACAGAGGAGACTGATACTAACCCCGCCACCAGACAGAGGAGACTGATACTAACCCAGCCACCAGACAGAGGAGACTGATACTAACCCAGCCACCAGACAGAGGAGACTGATACAAACCCAGCCACCAGACAGAGGAGACATTAAGAGTGACTGGGGGAGACATGGAGACATTAAGAGTGACTGGGGGAGACATGGAGGCATTAAGAGTGACTGGGGGAGACATGGAGACATTAAGAGTGACTGGGGGAGACATGGAGACATTAAGAGTGACTGGGGGAGACATGGAGACATTAAGAGTGACTGGGGGAGACATTAAGAGTGACTGGGGGAGACATGGAGACATTAAGAGTGACTGGGGGAGACATTAAGAGTGGCTGGGGTAGACATTAAGAGTGACTGGGGGAGACATTAAGAGTGACTGGGGAGACATGGAGACATTAAGAGTGACTGGGGGAGACATTAAGAGTGGCTGGGGTAGACATTAAGAGTGACTGGGGGAGACATTAAGAGTGACTGGGGGAGACATTAAGAGTGACTGGGGGAGACATGGAGACATTAAGAGTGACTGGGGGAGATTGGGCTGATACGGAATCTGCCCTGTGGAAAGTAATGTGGTTTTTGCAGTGAAAAGGTATAGCTGGCCACTGCCAGTCTGACTGACAGTTGATTGGCAGTTGACAGTCACCTCTGATCTTTCGTCAGTTTGCAGATGGGTTGGATGTCACTGTCGTTTATCTTGCTACATGATCTACTGAGCGCGCTCACACAACATTTACAGTCAGAACTGAGCTCAGATTTATAAGTCTCACTTCCTGTCTGTCTGCCTCTGTGTGACTGGTAAGACATTAAGGATGTCAACAGTATCCTGAACACACAGCTCTCTAAGTGAAGCACCCATCTGTCTGCCTGTCTGTCTGCCTCTGTCTGCCTGTCTGTCTGCCTCTGTCTGCCTGTCTGTCTGCCTCTGTGTGACTGGTAAGACATTAAGGATGTCAACAGTATCCTGAACACACAGCTCTCTAAGTGAAGCACCCATCTGTCTCTTTATCCCTTAACGTCTCTGCTCTGTCTGATGGGAGGATGTGGAGCAGTGGGAACCACCTGATGTGATTTCAACAACGTTTCCCCTACCCATAAAACACCTCTGTCAGACCACTGCTTTCCTCTCCCCTCCCTTCTCTCCTCTCCTCTGCCGTCCCCTCCTCCACTCTCCTCTTCTCTCCTCTCCTTTGCCGTCCCCTCCTATCCCCTCCTCCCCTCCCCTCTCCTCTCCTTTGCCGTCCCCTCCTATCCCCTCCTCCCCTCTCCTCTTCTCTCCTCTCCTTTTCCGTCCCCTCCTATCCCCTCCTCTCCTCTCCTTTTCCGTCCCCTCCTATCCCCTCCTCTCCTCTCCTTTGCCGTCCCCTCCTATCCCCTCCTCCCCTCCCCTCTCCTCTCCTTTGCCGTCCCCTCCTATCCCCTCCTCCCCTCTCCTCTCCTCTCCTTTGCCGTCCCCTCCTATCCCCTCCTCCCCTCCCCTCTTCTCTCCTTTGCCGTCCCCTCCTATCCCCTCCTCCCCTCCCCCTCTCCCTCTCCTTTGCCGTCCCCCTCCTATCCCCTCCTCCCCTCTCCTCTTCTCTCCTCTCCTTTTCCGTCCCCTCCTATCCCCTCCTCTCCTCTCCTTTGCCGTCCCTTCCTATCCCCTCCTCCCCTCACCTCTTCTCTCCTTTGCCGTCCCCTCATATCCCCTCCTCCCCTCCCCTCTCTCTCTCCTTTGCCGTCCCCTCCTATCCCCTCCTCCCCTCTCCTCTCCTTTGCCGTCCCCTCATATCCCCTCCTCCCCTCTCCTTTCTTGTGCAGCAGTATGTGTCTCTTAGTCCTTATTAAATCGAGTTTACAGCAGCCTGACTGTCTCCTATAGTTACCCGATTAATAGTGAGTTTACAGCAGTCTACAGAACTGTCTCCTACAGTTTACAGCAGCCTATAGAACTGTCTCCTACAGTTTACAGCAGTCTATAGAACTGTCTCCTACAGTTTACAGCAGCCTGACTGTCTCCTACAGTTTACAGCAGCCTATAGAACTGTCTCCTACAGTTTACAGCAGTCTATAGAACTGTCTCCTACAGTTTACAGCAGCCTGACTGTCTCCTACAGTTTACAGCATATAGAACTGTCTCCTACAGTTTACACAGTTTACAGCAGCCTATAGAACTGTCTCCTACAGTTTACAGCATATAGATCTGTCTCCTACAGCAGCCTATAGAACTGTCTCCTACAGTTTACAGCAGCCTATAGAACTGTCTCCTACAGTTTACAGCAGCCTATAGAACTGTCTCCTACAGTTTACAGCAGCCTATAGAACTGTCTCCTACAGTTTACACAGCCTATAGAACTGTCTACAGTTTACAGCAGCCTATAGAACTGTCTCCTACAGTTTACAGCAGCCTATAGAACTGTCTCCTACAGTTTACAGCAGCCTATAGAACTGTCTCCTACAGTTTACAGCAGCCTATAGAACTGTCTCCTACAGTTTA